>NC_034600.1:40583736-40593307 GCF_900095145.1 Mus pahari | reverse complement strand
AGGAAAGGAAAGGAAAGGAAAGGAAAGGAAAGGAAAATAAGAGTAAAGAAAAATTTCCGAATCTCTGCCATCAGGAGAATTCCTCTGGATCTCCAAAGCCCACCAGAGCTACTGTGCCCATACTGAACACTGCCCCACCCTGTGGTTCACTTCCAACACACAGCTATATTAGTTATCCCTTGAATTTATAGCTGGTACTTCCCAGATAAATCTTATATCCCAACTAAATCCTCACAATTATATTTAAAACTCTCTATATTCATGATGCCTATATTGCTTCAGTTTTAGAATCAATAACACTTCATTAATAGTGATTGCTTACACCATACTTTCTTTTAAGGCATTCTGAGATTCCTTAATCATACTACCTTGTTGGCCTGCCTTATTACTGCTCTAGGCTGAAGAATGTAATAGGCAAATAGGCCAAGCAGTCCTGTGAAATAAGCAGTCCTGTGAAATTTAAACTCTTTTGACTGTAGCTTAACTGAGTATCCTGAATCCTTATCTAGAATTTAAGCTGGTCCATGATAAAACATCAAAGGACCTTGTTAATGAAGGCCACTTGCAGACATGCTGGAATAGCATCTCATGGAAAGTCAGTAACCGGTGAATGGGCTTTATTTGTAGGGATGGCAGTGCCCAAACCAAAAATCAAACAACAACAAAAACCACAATCCAGTTGCCTTCCTATCAGGATGTTGTAAGCCATTCACTGTTTCAAAACAATCTTCTCTTTAAAATGATAGGTTGTTCCAGGCTGTGGTGGCGCATGCTTTTAATCCCAGCACTTGAGAGGCAGAGGCAGATGGATTTCTGAGTTCAGCCTGGTCTACAAAGTGAGTTCCAGGACAGCTAGGGTTATACAGGGAAATCCTGTCTCAAGAAAAAAAAAAAAGTTAGGTTGTAAGCCAATGCTAGACAAGGCATGTATGTTGCACAGCTACCAAGGAAGGTGATGGCTCCTGTTTATGGGCCCAGGTTGATACACTAGCAAATCCTCCCTACAAGTTTTCATCTTTCCCTGGATGTGCCATTGTGATATACAAGATATACAAGAAATGCTTACATCTGTATTAGTCTAAAGAATGTGAAGTTCAATCAGAATTTAGAAATTCCCTTTGTGTTACTTGTATACAAATAATTGTACTCTCCTGCACACAACAAGTATGTGGAGGAGGGTAATACATTCTCTCATTATCTCATTCCCTGATTTCTGCTGTGGCTCCCTCAACTCTGTCTCTCCTGGCTACAGGCAATTAACATAATCCTCAGTGTCTTGGTGTCTTAGATGAGCCCAAATGCTAATTATTGTTTTGACAATCTACCCCCTACTGGCGTTTCTTTTAGACCTTCTTCTGGGATTATTCCATTTTCTGTTGCTGCCACAAAATACCTCGTGCTGGATACTTTATAAAGAATCAGGACATATGGAGCACACCCTTTAGAGGTTCAAACACTTGGTGTCAGCTTCTGTAGGCCCTCTAGAGATGGTCTTCAAGCTCTATCACAGAATGTGAGATGACATCATGATGTGAATACACATAAGAGTCAGAGATAATTGGATGAGCTAGGAAGCCAGAGAGATTCAAGGCCAGGTTTGTTTTTGTTGTAAGGACATGTTGTGGTGCAAATTAGGCAAGGTTCCTTGAGAGTTTGTGTTACTCTCTTCTGAGAGTGGTGTTCACTGTGACCTGTTCCGTACTGGGTTCCACCTTTAAAGTTCTTACCACTTCAGATGGAGAACCAAGCTTCCATCTCAGGGATGCCAAACCATACTGAACTCAGAGGTGATGTAATGGATATTACCCAGGTTTTATGGGAAAACAGACTGCCTAGCCCAGCATATTCAGCAGAACTTGCAGCAATGGTTCAATTTTTTTAATTTATTATTATTTTCTTTATTTACATTTCAAATGCTATCCCGAAAGTTCCCTATACCCCCCCCCCCCCCGCCTCTGCTCCCTTACCCACCCACTCCCACTACTTGACCCTGGCCTTCCCCTGTGCTGGGTCATATAAAGTTTATAAGACCAAGGGGCCTCTCTTCCCAATGATGGTCGATTAGGCCATCTTCTGCTACATATGCAGCTAGAGACATGAGCTCAGGGGGTACTGGTTAGTTCATATTGTTCATATAGCTGACTGTGAGCATCCACTTCTGTGTTTGCCAGGTTCTGGCATAGCCTCACAAGAGGCCGCTATATCAGGGTCCCTTCAGCAGAATCTTGCTGGCACGTGCAATAGTATCTTGTACATCACTCTCCAGTACATTAACTGCTGGGTATGTATGGTGGTTTGTACGCTTGAAATGTAGCAAGTGTGATTTTAAAAACTACATTTTTAAATTCTGTTTAATTTTAGGATAGTTTACATCGCCATATGTTCTTCGTGGCTCGCACATGGACTAACAAAGCAATTGCCAAATATTTCATAGCATCAGAAAGGTGCTGAAGCAAATGGACTCACCATTCAGAACGCTTCCTTTCCCTCCTGAGTCAGGCTGATACTTAGAAGTGATGCAATACTGCTTTGGTAGATAGTAAAATTATCAAGAAAGCAGGAAAGAATCTTAGACATCTACCTAAGTCGTTTATATTTAACAGTAAACTAATCTTGACTCTATACCAAATTACAAATCTGATTTACAGAGGTATTTTTTCTACACCTTTCATGAGAATTCTAGGTAGACACTGGGTCACTTTTATTACACGTGAAAGGGGAAACTGTAGCATATCAATTAAAATAAGTCCACAAAATACGTAATGTTCATGTACATGGTCTTAGACAGTAAAACAACTATACAATGAAGAAAATTAAAAATCAACGAAGCGAAGTTCACAGAGATGGTAAGTAATAGAATCAGTGCTTGAAACCAGGTAGGATTCACCATGCTCCTGTCACAAAATGTCTCCCATATGCCCTTTTGGAGTATTGTGCTTATTATATAGATGTCACTGGGAAATAGGGCAGAGGTCAGGAATGTGTTCCCTAGTCCCGATTGCCTGGTTTTAGAAGTCTGCATTTATTACTTACTGTCTGAATAAACGTGAGTGCATTATCCCATATTTCCACAGCTCATTTTAATAGGGATAAAGCATCTACCTGATATTTAACCCTCGTATGAGGGTTAAATAAATGAGCAATTCCTGGTACATTTGGAACCATATAAATCTAGCATTATCGTAATTTTTTAACTTTAAGGATGCTGATGTGTAAGTTGGGATGCTGATTCGATACAAAGTTAATAGATGAAATAGAGATGTGCTTAGAATTTATTTATTTTTTATTATTTGTAGGCAAGACTAATAAGCACATTTGTTGAAGAGCAGCCCTGTTCAGTCAGTTTGGATTTCCCCCTAACTGAGATGACAAAGTCTCAGAGCCCTGGTGCCCTGCAGATTCCTCATAGCCTTGCTTTTCATGTCACTTTGAGAGATGGTGCCTTTGGTGCCTTTGATTGCTTGTGCACGCTGAAGAGTGACAAGCACCAACACAGCTGGAAAGAGCTGTAAGATTTGCTATTCTGTTTTTCCAGCTGGGAATTATTGCCATGGATACCAGCATCAGAGGGGACTGGGGGAGTGCTCTCTGCTTGCTTCCCGAGGCTCTGACATCTGTTTCTGGCAAGGGCAATCATGAGTCTGCTTCGTATCAAATGGGAAACTGATCCAATCTCACTTCCCCCACAGATGGCCTCTGCACAAGATGCCAGGTTTGGTCAAAAAGACTCTTCTGACCAGAACTTCGACTACATGTTCAAGTTGCTGATCATTGGCAATAGCAGCGTGGGCAAAACATCTTTCCTGTTCCGTTATGCCGATGATTCCTTTACATCTGCATTCGTCAGCACGGTTGGCATCGATTTCAAAGTAAAAACTGTATTCAAAAATGAGAAGAGAATCAAGCTTCAGATTTGGGTAAGTGACTTTGAACTGACATCATTCTTCACTCTAGGGTTGTTGGACGTACAAATCTGCAGGGGAAAAAAAAAATTCTACTTTGTCGGGTTTCCAGGGGTCCCTTGAGCTTTGATTTCTTAGCCTTTTTGCTAGAGAACATTGTGTTTCAGAGAGGGAGGTGATGCTTTTGAAGATGTGGGTACTGACATACTTATTGTCATATGATGCTGTTCAGCAGTCTTTAGAAGAGAAAAAATCCAAGCTCCTGTGTTTGGTGGTGGTGGTGGTGAGTGGGGTCACTCAATGAGAGTTTGGCTCTTCTTTGATCTGCATGATCTTGAGAAAGTCTGAATCCTTCTGTGGTTTGTTTTATAATATGTACTTAAGCAGATAATACATACATATCTGGTCTTTCAGGGCACAGGGTCAGCCTGACTTGGGGATTGCAAAAGGGAAGATTATAGAATATAGGGAAAGGAAGGGCTGCTTCTTAGGAAGTCCTCAACCTGACTTTGAGAGTAATCTTTTTATACTTAACAACCTTTGTGTTTCAGCTCTGAAAACCATGTTTGTATGCTCAAATAGCAGAAATCACAAGAAACAAAATGCATAAAAGAAGGCTCCTCACAAAATTCTGAAATCAGTTGTCTAGATTTCTGACCCTCCCGGTGCCTGAAGACCAAAGGGTTCTTAACTAAATTGTTAACATAAATTAAAAAAAAACAAAACTAGAGAGTAAGAAACAAGAAGAATATATGTGAGTAGCAGTCCCAAGTGATGAAGTATCTAAGATACTAGATTTCATCAAATTCTATATAGTAAATGTCTTATGAAGATTTCAGTGTTCCTAAGTTCATAGATGGAATGGAGTCAGTTTGGACCCCCTTGTGCCACTCAATTGATTGAAGCAATAGACAAGTATTTTCCAGGAGGTGTTGTCTGCCTCCTTTGGAGACAGACAACATCATTTGGTGTTGGTAGAGGGCAGATCTGCAGAGCTGATACCTCTTCTGTTAAATATAGAAAGTTAAAGAGAGGCAAATCCTGGACTGTGGCATTTGGACCTTTAAAAAACAGAACAGCCCATATTAAAATATTTATATAAACTGCATGAACTTTAACCATCTTAAAGGTCTTAGTGATAAAATTTAAAGAGGCGAAGATGTAGGAATATACATGAACAACTGTCTAACAGCAGATTATGACCATTTGACTTATGCAGAATCTGGAATCGTCTCGGTCTAACTAGAACTCATATAAAAGCTTGGTGTAGGTCAGTTCCAGGCTTATCATCTCGCCAAAGTCACTTTACGGCACAGTGTTTGTGTGTGGGTACTTGGTTAAGAACTTGCATTCGGCTGATGGCCACGCACCCTCAGTACATGCAGACAGAAAGATGGAGTCCATGGCTTCACATTCAGAGCCTGTTTCATTCTCTACCTTTTTAGCCTTGGGCACTCAAAGTCATAGGATAAGTTTCATATTCAAGTTTAAGAATGTTCCCTTGACTTCCAGGGGGCTTTGGTGGGTTGAAAAAAAACTAAGTTATTCTGGTAACCACACATCTCTTAACACCATATTAGCATACTTCCTGCTTATCAGAAAGAGCAGTCATTTTCCAGGCAGATACTCCCAACTTCCTTTCTCTTCTTTGTCCTCTAGAGATATTTAAAATCAATCCTTATAGACAGTATACTAGCATGGTATGTTACATTGCCCTTGTGGTCATTACTGGTTTCCTAAATCTAGGCTGCTGACATAACTATTTGTTGAGAGACATTATCTGTCCTTAGTACAAAGCTGATAGATCTCAAAAAATAAAAATGATTATTTTTATACTTACGTGGGTAATCTTCTTAAAATAGTGTTGCTTCTAGGCCAGAGCTAACTCACTGCCTGTTCTTGCTTTCTTCTTGTTTTCTCACTTTGGGATGACGCTGCCCCACATGGAGCTGGCGGAGCCCAGCTCAGGTTCTGTAGCCCCTTCTGCTCTCTCTAGCCTCCTCACGAGTCCCAATTTCTGTGACCTCTGTGTAGCCTCTGATGGCGTTCTTCTCACCCTTGTCCCGGATTCCAGAAGATGTATCACTGTGAAGCTGCTGTGTGTCCTTCCAGGCGACCCAACATCCTACTTCATTTCAGAACTCAACTCATTCTAGAGACCCCCACCCCCACCCCCAAAACCAGCCACCTCGAAGCTCTTAACCTTTCCTTCTCCTTATTCCTGACAGGAGTTTAATCTTCATTTATATTTTCACAATCAAAACATATTCTTGTTTGCCATGGGGAGCATACCTCTGAGGACTATGGCAGTAGGATCGTGAGTTCGAGGCCAGCTTGAACCACAAAGTAGCACTGTATGTCTCTTTAGAAGAAAAAAAAATCACAAAACACTATAACTCTCAAATCTCTCCAAGCCAACCAACTAACAAAAGCTCCACCCCGTTCTTGTTTGGCTATGCTGGGGGCTTTTGATCCATTTACAATTTTAAGATTGTGTAACTTCGTTTTACACGGATATAGCATCTGGTATACTGAGTAGGAAATATTCAGAAGTACTATAGAAAGATTTTGTGCTTTTGAATGTGCACTACAGTTAGATAATTTAAGACACATACAGAAATTAAGCATCTATAAGCAAACACTGCACGGGGTAAATATTTATAAATATCAGTTGTTGGGTGAGAATTGTCCGTGTCTTCTCCCTCTAGTCTCCTGGTGATCCCACTTCATGTTTATTATCTTTCCTGGGTGATCTGAAAATGGCATATGCTAAATAGCTACCTCAGGGTCACACAAGGGGAATACCTGAGGGGATTTTCAAGTTTGGTCTATCAGCTACTGTTGCCCTTGTTGAACCACCCTGCTGTGGTAGACTTTCGTGAAGATGACAGTGATAATCTTGGGCCACACATCCTGGTATACTGAAGACATTTGGAGAAAAGTTTGATTGTCATATTGGGTTGAGGTTTGGGATAGAAGTTATGATAAGGAGTAACACGGTCTATGCTTCGATGTACATATTCCTACGATAAGCTCAGGAATTCCTGTTCTGTGCTCTGAGTGCACTGGTAAATAGTGCATTATATATAGTTATTGCTGCGTAGCAACACTGATAATTTATTTGTGACTATATTTAACACTGATGAGTTGATATCGCTTGGTGGTTTAAAAACAATTTACTGCCCTTCACAGCCTATTTTTAGGCACTTATGTTAGTCTAATTAATTTACTAAGACATCAAAAAATATCATCTCACCATATTACATATTTCAAGCAAAAGAAGGGAAGGAGTTTCACAGTCTGGGAGCCATTGAGGATCAGTCCACTGCACTACATACACCCTTTACCAAGACAGGCTAAAAAAACTGTGGCCCTCTGAGGTACTGGAAAATACCCAGGGGTGTTCAGATAGTAGGGTGGTCAGCCAGAGCTGAAGACGGTATACATTGGACAAGGGCGCCAGCCAAGACCAAGTGAGGCTTCTCTTCAGTCAAATCCTATCAGTATTTACCTTCCAACAAAGATACCTCGTTAGGAAACAAGATCTAGAGAAGTTACACAATTATAGTCCATGCCAGAGCAGAACCTTGAGTCTGCATTTGGGACTTGGGCCAGTCTCATTTTTCTATGCTGATTTCACAGTCCACATAAGAGCCGCACTCCAATAACGCTGACTAACTTCATATCCGCTTCTCAGGGAAATGTACAAGACACAGACGAATCGAATGAGGCCAGATTTCAGGTAATATTCCCATGTCAGGAGGGTGGAGACTGCACGAGAAGAGGCAGAGGAAAGCCTTCTGCTCTTTCACTGGGCTGGTTTGCTGTCTCTTCCGTGGACTGTGTGAGATTTCCTCTCTCTACAAACTGCCTGCTGAATTGTCAACAGCTGACCATTTAAATAAAGCCTTTTTTATTTTAGTCTTTGAAGAGAAACATTGCCCACTATTCCTAGACATTTTATACCCCTTCTCTATGAATCTTACCACTTTGAATATACCCGAGAGACATGTTATCCTTCAGTTCCATTCACTTATACATTTTAGATATTAGCATAGTTAAAAATCCCTTTATTCTTAATCACATTGGCCTTTCTTATTGCAGTTTCATTTCATTATCCTTTTTGAGTTTCAAGTTTTAAAAAATTAATCCAACATTTCAGAGATGATAAATGTTTCAGTTGGCTCTCTTTCTTCTTAACATATGTGTAATGTTAATGTTATTCTACTGGAAATAAACTAGGGATGTATTTATGGTATTTTTGGTTTAGGATTGTAAAGGGCTATCTGGGGTGAAATATGGGAAAAGGGAAAGATAAAAAAGTATGTGTTATCCATACCCGAGAAAACCATAACTCGTGTTTATTTTCAGGGTCTAGAAATAAGGCAGAAACTCAGAGCGATGATTGGAAGATAAAGATTGCGGGGAGTTTGAAATTAGACATGGAGGCAGCCGCATTCTGACTGGGGGATCTTGTGAACAAAGTACAGCTCCATCTTACTGTGTCCAGTTGCAACTCCCATGTGACTCTAATGGAAGGCTAATTGCTCAGCTAGAGAATATGGTTCACACACAGGAAGGGGCAGGTTGGGAGACAGGGTTAATATTTCCTTTAAAACTGCTGCAAGCATCCATGACTTCCATTCTCCTTGGCACTCTTGGTGTTCCCAACTCTCATAAGGTTTTGTTTGCTTGTTTTGGTTGGTGGGAGTGTTTTGCTTTGTTTTCCTTGTTGGTTCGTTTGTTTGCGTTGGCTTGGTATTTGTTTGTCTCTTCTGTCTCCCTTGAGCCCTTTCCCTCTCCATATTGGTATTATGTTGAATGAGGAACATCTCTCATAGATATCTGGATGCTTGCATCCCAGCCGGTGGTAATATTTGGGGGAGATTCTGGAATGTTTAGAATGTAGGGACTTGGAGGAAGTGCTCAGGGTGGCCTTGAGAGGGGTGGGTTTCCTTCCGTTCCAGTTTATTCTGTCTGCTTTCTGCATTCAGTTGAAGATGTGTCCGTTCCCATGCTCCAGCTGCCTGCTGTCTCGACTCCCTGCCGTTATGGACTCCTCCCCCTGAAACCATAAGCCAAAAGAAAATCTTCCAGAAGCTGCTTTTTTATAATGGCGTTTTATCATGGCAGGAAAAAGCAAACTAGAATGCTGTTTATGATCTCTGGACTGCTGTGACGTATTGGCAAACATGTTCTGAGTGTTTGGATGTCAGGCTACCTTCCAGAGCTGGGGTCATTAAACACTGGCTCAGGAAACCTTGACGGAGACTTCCCTCCAGCCAGACCTCCTTGTTGACACCTGGTGCTCTTGCTTAGATCTAGTCTGTTTCCAGCGAGGTTGACATCGATGTTACTATTACAAAGGCACTGCTGTCCAGCAAGCAACAAAATGAATTGGGGTTCATACACGGCTTTATATACTAGTAACTGTTCTGGAATCTATTTTGGACATAGTGCAGACCCATTGAGAAAATGATGGTGGTCCTGATTCCGACTAGAGGTCAGGGAAAATGACATTTAAAAATGTGCTTTATTACTGTCCACAAGACAAAAAGGCCACCAACAGTTTGGGAAAGGATTTTTACCAATCCTAAATCTGATAGAGGACTAATATCCAATATATACAAAGAGCTCAAGAAACTGGACTCCAGAAACTCAAAAAACCC
>NC_034600.1:40574397-40582691 GCF_900095145.1 Mus pahari | reverse complement strand
CCCCTTGGTCTTGCAAACTTTATATGACCCAGCACAAGGCAAGGCCTGGGCCAAGTAGTGGGAGTGGGTTGGTAGGGGAGCAGAGGTGGGGGGAGGGTATAGGAAACTTTCGGGATAGCATTTGAAATGTAAATAAAGAAAATAATAATAATAAAAAAAATTTTAAAAAATGTGCTTTATTATTTAAATGCAACAAGGTCAACAGAGGAGAAGGTGGCTCTGCTGTTGAAAAATGATCACAATACACTGTCACTTAGTTTCTGGAAGGGGGAAGCAGGTGCATCCAAATGCTTAAAAAAAAAAAATCACCATATGAGGTGGAGGTCATGGGGAGGAGGATGGGGAGCTGTAGACACAAACCTCACTCCAGAGTTCTGTCAAAAAAAGAATGGGAAAGGAAGTTATAGTTTCTGGAGTGGCTGGTTAGGATTGTGTCTGCAGTCTCTGAGGTAAACCTAATGGTCTGACTGACAGGACACATGGATAGAGGCAGAGATCCGCATAAAGGAGGTGGGTGTGCTGGGAGCTCTGGACCGGCTGGCCTGCAGTTGTAAAGCTTTCTTCAGTAAGTTCTTGGCTTCAGTGTTGACTGACCTAGAGAAAAGCAGCCTCTCTGGGATGCGTGGGGCCTCAGAATGAAAGGGAAATGAATGAAAAACCTGGGTAATGCAGAGAAAGGTTTCTACTCTGACAGAGACTGGAATTCTAAATAGTCTCACACAGGCTCCATGTACTTCTGAGTGTTTGTGGACCTGGAAAGATAACTCAGGAAAAAAAAAAGATATTGCAAACTGTCAAGCAAATCCATATTGATATTTATTTATACTAATAGTATTACTGAGAGCAATATTTTTGAGCCCAGTATTGAGCACTGAAATACAGTAAAACACATATGCACACACACACGTACATACGTATGTTAGAATTACATAATAGCACAGGCTTTTGTTTTGAATTTCTGTCTTAGACTGGAAATCCCTACGCAGTCTCAGTGGTGCTTAAACTCCTAAGTACTAGGATTACAGCTGTTTGGTATAACGACACTCTTGGTTTTTATTTTTTGATATCACCCAGTGAAGAAGGGTAGCATTATAGTTCTATTCCAGAGATAAGCTAAACTAGAGACACAGGATAATGCCACTTGCCCAAGGACACAGGTGAGATATACCAGAAGCCATCTCTCAGCCTTGGTACTCCATTCTAAGCCCAGTTATCTGACCACACAGTATAAATGAGGTCTGTAGGCAGGACAAAATATGTTTGACTCCTTGGGACATCTAATATTAGATCTTGCATATCTCAATCCTCAGTGACTACTTTTCTGCCCTGCATAATAGCTTATTATCTTACTTACTTGTTCCAAGAAATGTATAGTTCTGGGCGTGGAGAGGATTAGTTATTTTGCTTGGAATTTACCATCTGAGCCGGAGCACTTCATAGATGATCTGGTGTGTGTTTAAAAACAGATATGTATGCATAGTAGAAGGGACTGGAACACATGCAAGGCTCCATTCTTTGCTACTGCTGGGGAGCACGGATGTCATCAGGGGTATGTGTAATGGGGAGCAGGCACTTGTGCCACAAAAGTGCTGCCTCTTGCTTTTTATTCAACTCTCAGTTAGTCCAGTCTTTCTGCTCATTGATTTGAGGCTGGTCTTAGAGTCTTCTGATTTATTTTAAGGAGCCAACAGACTCTGCCCAGATGAGGTCCTTAAGAGAATGGCAAACACTGGTGACAGCTGCCAGGGCCATCCTTGCTGCTGTCACTTCTGTGTCCCACCCCCCACCCCCTCATCATGTTGCTTTTAACTTAGCACTTGCTTTTCCTCTGAGGCTGAGAGAGGCCAGCTTTCATTTTCCTCCCAAGAGGAATCTGATGTGGTGTGTGAAATGTCAAGATGCAAGAAACCGTTCACTTTGTTGGTGGCTGAAAGCAACATCCCTGCATCCCACTGTGTTGAAGCCAATTTCCAGCTCTGAAAAGACACAGAGAGTGGCAAGGACTCTGCTCTGCCCTAATCAGGTCTGCCTGCTACACGGAAAACAACTGAGGTAGAAATGGCAGCAAGGTGCGATCCGTAACAGGTTTTGGCAATGGAGGCAGAATGGCCCAATGAATGGAAAGAGTAGGGATTCTGGAGTTTAGTGATCCAGGTTCTCAATTCTTCTTCATTCTCAGCAGCTGGGTGAGTTCAAGTCCCAGGTTCTCTTTGTGTCCAATTCATTTCATTTATGAAATGGTATGGCGTACGTCTGAGCCCGTAAATATTTGTGCTACCTTCAACTGAAGCATGAAAGACACACTCAGTGGTATACTTCCACGGAAACTTACGTAACTGATTTAGTAATTTTATATTATCAAATGCTTGTGGAGGGTCTACTACGTGTCACAGCAGGTTCTGAGAGTATAGTAGTGAAGGGCACTGAGGAATCATGACAGGGGCCAACCATCTGACTGGGCTATAGATATTCTCTGATGCTATGCAGAACAGGTAATGTGCCTGACCCAGTCTTGGAGATTCTGAGGACCTTTATACTGTGGCTATCCCGACCAGCGATGACAACTGAGAAGTGAAACAAAGGAAAGAATCATTTGTTCATTCATTAACTGAGTGGCATTTATTCTGTGCTTAAATGCCTTTATAATAGGTGCTTGAGAAGAAACTTGGAACTGAAGCTAAATACACAAAAATATCAATTATGGTAAGTACTAAGGGAGAAATGGAGCACTGTGATAATTGGAAAAGCACAGTGGGGGGCAGAGCTTTTAGGTAATTTCATAGGAGATGGAGAGTTTATATGAAAATATTCCTAGACTGAGGCCTGGAGATATTTAGAGTAGGGGTAAGCTTTCAATGTGAAGGAGAGTTGGGGGGGGGTTGTTGTTTTTGTTTTGTTTTTGTTTTTGTTTTTGGGTTTGGTTTGGTTTGGTTTGCTTTGGTTTTTCGTGACAGGGTTTCTCTGTATACCCCTGGCTTTCCTGGAACTAACTCTACAGACCAGGTTGATCTCAAACTCAGAAATCTGCCTGCCTCTGCCTCCCAAGTGCTGGGATTAAAGGCGTGTGCCACCATCGCCCGGCTCATGTCTACTTCTTATTTATCAAATTCTGACTTCCTTTGATTTTGCCCTCCATCTGAGCAACAGTGGATTTAGACTACTGAAATATGAGGTTTTGGCAATGTGTTGATCCTCACTAAGACAAAAAGGATAGAATGCATTGCTGGGTTCTTAGAAGACACCTGGAGCCCAATCTTCAACCATCTTCTGCCTGGCTATGGGGAGTGAAGAATGTATGTGAGTGGTGAGAAGCAGTTACAGACTGAGCAAGATGCATACAGAGTAAGGGATGCCAGCCAAGGGCTCAAGGGAGGCAAGAGGATTAGGGCAGGAGGCTGGACTCTAGGTCTCCGCGTAGCCTCGGGGAAAATATCTTAAGCTTTCTAAGCATTAGTTGTCTGATATGTAAAAATAAGTGAATAATTCAGAGGAAAATAAACAAAAATAATAGCTGGTATTCAATATCTCTTATGTGCTAGTTGGAGTTGTTTGTGGTACGTGACCTAATACTCAAAAAAAGTCTGTAATGTGAAAATAACAAGCGCAGAAAGTAATGACCTCACCCAACTTCATTGTTATCATTTTGATAACAATATATTTCTCAAAAGTCTCGTGGGTTAAAGGTTTGCTTCTCAGATGCTTCTATTGAGAGGAGATTGGATCATGAGGGTAGCAACTGCACCAACAGATTATTCAATTGATGGGCTCATAGCCTGGTGGACTATTAGGTGGTACCTAGCCACGAGAGGTGTACCTTTTAAGGAAATGAGTGTCTACTGATCCTTCCTTTCTCACTGTCTCTACTTCCTGCCCACCATGAGGTGAGCTTCTTTGTTTGCCACACCCCATTCTTGTGCCTACCTTTCTGCAGGCCCCAAATCATTTGAACCAGTTAACGTTGAGTGAAGCCTTTAAAGCTTGAGCTAAAATAAGTCTCTCCTCCGCAGTGTGATTTTTCTCGTAGTCATAAATGTGACAGATGGTTTACAGTGTTTTCACCCAATCTATTCTTCTATGGCCTTTCTCTAGAAACATGATTCTCAAATCAACTGTGGTCCACACAGTGTAGCTTTTATTCTTAATGCTTATAATAGACACCATGAAATGATGCTGTGGATACTGGTCCTTTGAAAGCAAACTAACCTTTAATCCCAGCACTTGGGAGGCAGAGGCAGGCGAATTTCTGAGTTTAAGGCCAGCCTGGTCTACAGAGTGAGTTCCAGGACAGCCAGGGTGATACAGAGAAACCCTGAATCATACCTACAGCTAAACCCATTATTGCTATTGTGTAGGAAATTAAGCCTGAATTGAAACTCATACAGCTTATTTGTTAAATACCCATAAAATTGATGTCCTACCCCAGAGCAAAACAACTATATATCACTGGGTTCAGAAAAAGATGTTATTCAAATTCTGAGATGTGCTTTCTTCTCAATACTGCCTGGTGACTCTGGCAGTTTTTAATCTAATATATGAACAGAGCTGTGCCTGTGTCACTATTATCACCTGTTGGTATTTTTCTACCTGAAACACTTGAAGTCATACAGGACTTACTATTGTAAAACACAGTTCAATTTATGGTACTAGTTAAACATTTAACTACCCGATATATTTTTCCAGTCATATTTAAAGAAAAAGCACCACACTTTCCTAAATGGATAGTAGTTAATTTTATAGCAGCAATATTTTTTCCCTTCTGCTCTTATTCCCATAAAACTAATTCTGCTGACCCTGAACATTCTCATTGTGATGACTCAAGATAAAGGAGATAGAAAATTGGGGTGAGTGTAAAGTCAGCCTATGCAAATCATTCTGTCCTAGATTCTGAGTTTGAATGAACGGAGGGCAGGCCAGTCACAGTTCGCATTTTTTGTCAACCAGACACACACCTAGATGTGTCTGGAAAGAGGGAGTCTCAGTTGAGGAATTGCCCTTATCAGACAGGTGTTCTAGGACATCTGTGGAATCTGTTCTTGCTTCCAGATTGATGTGGGAAAGCCCAGCCCACTGTGGACAGCTCCATTCCTGAGCAGATGCCCTGGTTTGTTAAGGAAAAACAACAGAGCACACCAGGAAGTAAGCAGCACTTGATCTCTGCTTTAGTTTCTCCCTCCAAGCCTTCATTTCCTGCCATAGCTTCCCTTGGTGATTCCTCTATTGATGAGACATTGGGTATTTTCTATAAAAACCAACCTATTACATTTCAAGAGCCATTTTCAATTCAGATGGACATTATTCGGGTTCCTTAAACATCTTGGCATAGAAAACATCTTGATCATTTTTCAAATACCCACCAGCATTTATCATTTGCGTTGCTTTAATCTTGATACCTCAGATGTCTGGGAACTAGTGACATGGAATAGGTAGTGATCCTAACCTCCTGGACAATTTGGGGAAGAGAGCCTTCCAGTGGTTGTGCATAGTGAAATAACCTGACACTAATATCTTGAATCAGGTATTTCTGAGTAATTGCTATGTGGTATAAAGAATAAGCGCAGGTTCTACAGTGAGGGAACCATGGGCTTTCAGACTTTCTTTTATCTCCCAGGGATTTACACTAGAATAGCATTGAAAACAGATGTGGATATAAAGAGCATGAAAGAACAGCCATGGCAAAGGAGTCAGCCTCATCATTTGTATTTTGTAAACAACGGAGGCAGCTAGTGGTGCAGGCCTTCTTTTCTATGGGAAATGGAATCTTTGGGTGTCCTGTGATGGTAAGACGTTGGCATGGCGACGCTCTAGGAGGTCTGAGTTGAGAGCTGAGCATCCTCAGAGCTCATGTGATTGGTTAAGGGTGTGATTAGCAGTCTTTCTCAATTGGTCCCAAAATGGAAACAGGAGAAAAATTAGGAGATTTCCCAGTGTGATGGCTATTCCTGGTTGTCAACTTGACTACATGTGGGAGGAAGTACAATACAGAAATGGAGAGTACACCTATGATTCAGATCTTGAAGCTGGAAAATACAGGGTTTTTTTTTTTTTTTTACCTGGATCTTGACATGGAGATATTGAGGCAGAGTGGTCATGAAAAATTTAGACCTAGGCAAGGTTGTATGGTCCTTTAATCCCAGAAGACAAGGGCAAGCAGATCACTGAGTTCAAGGTCAGCCTGGGACAAAGCAAATTCCAGAACCAGGCACGGTGGTATACACCTTTATTCTGAGTCACACCTTCTGCTGGAGACCTACATAGGGATTTTGAAAGAAGGTAGACACATTGTCCTTCACCTGTTTGCACTTACTTGACAGCACATCTGTTAGACTCTACTTCTTCAGGATTCCAGTTTATACAGAGCATGTGAAACAACTAGCCTCATGGGACTGAACAACTATTAGAATTTTGGATTTCCTATTCACAGCTGCCTATTGTTGAGTTAGTTGGACTATAGACTGTAAGTCATTACAATAAATTCCTTTAACATATAGAGACATTCCATAAGTTCTGTGACTCTAGAGTGTCTTGACTAATACAACCAGTTATTAAGACCCACATCATTTGGTTGATTGATGAAGCGTCTGTCCAGCTTTCTAGGCTATCTATAACTTGATAATAACTTGAGTAGTTTGACTTCCTTCAAGTCTAACCTACAGCCAGCTTGCTTCCTGGTTTGCTGATTTTCATAGACAGACTGGTTTCATAGGCAAGTTGATGTAAGTCATGGACTAAAGCCTGTTTTTACATTTGGTCTGGTGTTCTTCCATTTGTATATTAAATCCCTCACAATATGCCAAGCACAAGGGAAACTCAAGAGCATTGAGAAGAAAAACACAAAGAAATGCAGTGAGTCCTGTGAATTGGATAGTTTGATTTTAGACAAACTACCTGTGATAGGATTTGTTTTTATTTCCTATAAAATGTGGATACTGCATTTGCTTTGTAGAACCAATTGGAGAAGTAACAGCATGTTTAATGTACCTCTTTGAGTGTTCTCGCATTCTTTGGACCCATATATAGCCATAAAAGTGATCCAGAGTCCAAAAAAAATTATAGATACCTGAATCATACCTATAGCTAAACCCATTATTGCTATTGTGTAGGAAATTAAGCCTGAATAGTATTGAAAATATCATGAAAATGCTAAGGATACACCCTTCATATCTACCCACTAGCAACAAGGTAATTGTTAGTCTTGAGACTGGAAAGCTGACTTCTTATCCTTGTCACTCAAATACCTGGAGCAACCATCTCCCTGGTTCACACAAGAAAGGAAGGCAGTGTTCACGACAAGACAAATCCTTCTTTAGCCATCCTCTGTCTCTACTTGGCACCACTGGCTTCCTCCATTGGGATGTCCAGAAAAGTTCTGAGATGAGGGCAGCTAGGGAAAGCAAACTCCTGGATCCTGCAATTTGAAGGCATGAATTTTTTGCAACCTACTTTTAATAAGGGTTCAATCTATCCTCTAGCCCACCACCCAGCAGAGATAATGAAAGAGAAAAGTGCGTGGGTAAAGTGGACCTGTTTAGCAATAGTTCTTTGGTGTGAGGTTGATCTTCTTTAGCTACAGTTCAGTCTTGTAGCAAACACCAAACATGAACCAGCAGCTGCAAACCAGTTTTCTAGAGCAGCAGACAGCGCATATAAACTGTCAGCTACAGACCAGTCCTTTCGGCTGATCAACAACAGGCACAAACCAGTAGCCGTAGTTCAATCCTGAAGGAACGATTAGGCTCACCAACTGGCCTGAGGCAAAGCTGCAGAAGCTGTAAACTGCTGCAGGAACCTCACAAGCAGTTCTTGGGTAAGCTTCTCTCAATGGTATCATTACTACAATATGAACACCATGTAAGACAAACCAATACATGCATGTTGTTAGCAAAGAATAGTGAGGCAGAGAAACACAAACCAATAATACTCAGTGCTCCTCTCCCATGGTCTGTGGGGTCATATTTATACTCCTTCATCAAGCATCCTTTCTTTTTTTTAAAAAAAATAATTTATTTATTTATTATTATTTTTATGTTTTTTATAAGATATTTTCTTTATTTACATTTCAAATGCTATCCCAAAAGCTCTCTATACCCTCCCCCGACCCCTGCTCCCCTACCCACCCACTCCCACTTCTTGGCCCTGGCATTCCCCTGTGCTGGATCATATAAAGTTTCCAAGACCAAGGGGCCTCTCTTCCCAATGATGGCCAATTAGTCCATCTTCTGCTGCATATGCAGCTAGAGACATGAGCTCCGGGGGTACTGGTTAGTTCATATTGTTGTTCCACCTACAGGGTTGCA
>NC_034600.1:40524915-40573411 GCF_900095145.1 Mus pahari | reverse complement strand
TTGTTGACAGTGTCTTTTGCCTTACAGAAGCTTTGCAATTTTATGAGGTCCCATTTGTCAATTCTTGATTTTACAGCACAAGCCATTGCTGTTCTGTCATGACTCTAGGAATGAGAGGGACATGCAGGGAACAGAGGAAGGGGCAGCCATGGAAGACAAACTTATTCCATGGGGTGTGTGGGCATCAGCATAGACCATGATCTTTCCAATCATCAAGTCCCAGAGGGTCTTGTTTCAGATGCAGATTTTGAGCCTCTTCCCACTTCTACCAAGTCAGAATTGCTCGTCAAATATAAGCAAAGACTCGAGACTTTTAAAATAAGTTTTTAATTTTATAATTGCCATTCTATAAATCAGGTGCTGGGTGGCCTGACATATCTCCTCTTACACTGTGTTCCTGATGAGCTGGGTGTGCACTTGATTTATGAAGACCACATAGATCTTGGAAGTGGAGCAGCCTCTTTGCAGAACTCCTGAATTCTGGAGTCAGTGAGCAGCCTTAGCTTGGCTCAGATATAGCTGCCAGCTGAAAGCCTTTTATTTGAAATAGCTGGAGTCAGAGGTTTGTGTGGCGTGAAGAATAGCATCAATGTCTTAAGACCTCAGCATAATCTGATAGACAGAGGATCTATGTGCATTTTTTCTTTTCTTCTCGACGTACCACCGTGTTTTCCATCCCTTTCTTTAAGACTATATATAACTTCTTTGCTGTGGGTTATCTTTGCTCTTGGTCTTTGTTCTTTTCTCTCTTACTTATGTTCCTCTTAGACACAGACATCTTGAAGAACTTTCTCTAAACTCCCTTCAGCCTACTTTTCCATTTTGTATCACGCCATGAAGGAAAGCAAGCAAGTCCCAATACCGCCTCTCCCCAGCTCAAGCTAAGAGAGGCTGCTTCTGCAAGCTCCTACATTTGCAACAGCTATTCCCACTTTTAAAAAGGCATGCTAGGATACCTTCACAAATCCTACTGAGTGACAAAAACTGACCCCGTTGGAAGCCCAGGGCAGCATTTATCCAACTTCCTAACCTTTACCTCGACAAAGGCAACATAAGTCTAGCAAACCATTGCTGCTTCGTATCTTTTAGAGTGTGAGTTAAGGAACATAGGGGCAATTCTGTCCTTGATTCCTTCTATAAGATGGCAATCTTATGGTAAAATCCCAATGCATCTTAAAGCTAGATGACAGAAAGAAAAGTGAGGGCAAGACAGAAGTTTAAGACATTACACACAGTAGGTTCTGCCAGTCCCTGATAGCATTTTTTTTTTTCTGAGAAAAATATAATAGTAGTTAATTAGTGCCAGGAAAAACATTTAACATAGATACTCCTGATTGAGAAAGGGAATAAAGAAGATGCCAGCAATAGTGAAAACTTGCCACACCTAAGTGAAATCTTGTTGCTGATGCAGACATACAAGTAATTATCATTTAGATGTTGTTGGCAACTGCTTCTTCCACTAACTCTGGGCTCCCAAGAGCTTCATAATGGGGGCGTGGGAGCTTATCATTTGGTTTCTGGCTATCTGAAGGCATGTACTTGTGTCTGATGGTGTGAGCCAGTGCTCATTTATTCTCTAAAGATTTAGTTGAGAAGTGTTTTTGGCTTTCCTCTTAAATTCTATTCATGCATTTTTTTAGTCCTCATATTAATTGCCATTCTTTCCCCCATTATTTCAGTTGTTCAAGTTGAGAGCTATTTATTCCTATCTTTGAGAAGCTGGAGAGAGAAGATAACTTAACAGTTCACCTCTCAAGAACCAGTGCTGCAGTCTGGTTAGGAGGCCAGGCCCTGATATCCAGCTGCCTGGGTTCCGCTTCTTGGCAGTTTTGTTCTACAGCCCAGCCAACTCCTCTCAACTCCGCTTTCTTCAGCCATAAAATAACTACAAATAGAACATCTACCTTGCAATTGTAAAGAGCAATCAGAGGACAACTTGTGCCTCACAGGCAGAGGTACTAAAAAGATACAAGTTTTTCTTATCAATGTAGGTTATAAGCCAAGTTATGCTTTGTCATTCTGAAACTACCCCCTGCTCACACAAGTTTCCTGAGGCATGGTCCCCCACCATGGGGGTTCCTTCCTGGAGATATAGAAGCTCTTCGAGCTGCTAGGTACCTTTTTGTTGTATGAAATCTAGGCACCACACGAACCTGGGTCCATGCTGGCTATAGAGCAGTGGGGCAAATGAGAAGGCACTGTGGTAGCAGGATTTTGGAGGCTGTTGCTTCTCTTTGCAGAAAGACTGTCATACAAAATAAAGATGTTTGACTGAAAGAATGAGAGAGGCAATGAGAGGGAGGGTGGGGAAATATGTTATTAAGAAGGGCAAGGTGCTTGTAAAAGTGCATTGCTGAATTTAACACAAGCTTCACAATAATGGGAAGATGTAAGAGCTCTCCAAGAGAGGTGGGAAAGTTTATTGCCCTGACAATCAGTTGAATTCCTAATTAATATAAAGGAGTTCAATACAATACCTTAGACATCTGTCTTAGAGAAACCACAGTGGACTTCATTCATCAATCAGTAGCTGAAGGTTCTGCATCCTCAAATTCAAATCACTGTGCAAGAAAATATCTGAGAAAGAATTTTGGTTAGTACTAAACATGTAAGATTATTTTTCTTATTGCTATTTCCTAAACAAGACAGTCAATGACTATACTCATAGAATTTAGTTTTTATGTGGAATTGGGCATTATAAGTAACCTGGATATGATTTAAGTGTATGGTATAATATTCTTATGTTATAGAAAATAACATTGTATTTTTACATGGAAACATTGGCAAAGTTTGGTATCCACAGGCAGTCATGGACACAAAACACTATGCAAATCTGGAAGATTCTTGGATCCCACCACTAAGAAATACACTTATTTATATACATAAATTGTTAAATCTTCTCTTTTCCCTCCAGAGGACAGAATATTAAAGGTATAGGAAGAAAACTTGATGGCCAGAAGCATATATTATGGTGAGAACCTGGCCTCTGTTGTCCAACACGGCATGGGTGGGGCCTGCACTGTGTCCTTACTGTGATCGCTGTGAACAAAGATGTCTTCCCCTATGCCCCCTCGAACACTTTTTGTGTCAGGTTGTGCCATCCGGAATGAAGAGTATAGACCCTTGAGCTTATGGGAGAACTGGATATATTTAAGTCAGACGTAGAATTGTTATTTGGAATCATGTTCAGACTCATTGTGTCTAGACCTGGAAACCTTCTGGGACTCGTGCTTGTCTGGAGCAGGGTTGGCCTCCCCTTCCAGCCTTGGGGCTTACTCTGAACAGTTTGCCTTAGAGCAGTTGTCACTTAATGTTTGCTTCTTTTGCTGATGTAGAAAAGAAAATGAATGAATGAAATCTTAACACAGCTTGTAAAGTCTTTAGTAAAGAGGACTTCATTAGATCTTAGGCAGTCAGTGGGAGTTGACTTGGAGTAGAGAGAAAGACCTGAGTTTTGTTTGGGTTAGCAAGCTATTCGATTCTTGTTATCTAATTGGTAGCTATTATATTCTAGGACTCTATTGAAAAAGATATTGGAAGTTTCTGCATATGTTAATAATGAAATGTCTATTAGTTTTAGAAATCTAGACAGAGGACCAAAGAGAACTCATTATATTAATTATATTTCTTTCATTGTTTTCAAGTCAGAAAAAATCAGTTCAGTTGAAATATCTACTTGATGTTCTGTCTGCAGCCAAGCATGGGTTCTTCTTAAATTACATGAATATATGGAATCAGAACATACCTGTCCATAGGTGTGCATCAGTGTCCTGATGTTTCTGGTATCCCAATTTCCAAGGAACTGGCTCATTATCATAGCTTCTGCTCTAGCATCACAGTGCCTTTGAAAACATCCCCCCACACACTGAGTCTGATGATTAATCTCTCTCCGGAGTGTAGGTGCCATTTGAGTCTGTATGATACCGTAAAATTTGAACCCTGTCTTCGCCCTGATGTCCTACTGCAGCGCATCCTCGTTAACCTCTCCTTTGCTGTGGCCTGCTTGTCCCTGCTCTTCTTCATTGATATGCCTATACTAATACTCTTGAGCTTTCTGAAGGGACTCCTCAGTTAAACTCCACAGCTCCTAACTACTTCTTTCAATCTGTTTTCAAGTTTGCGAAATCATCTTGTTTAGTCTTTTTTTACTATTAAAAGGTCAAATAAGTAGGGAGAAAAAGTGACAGGGGAAGGAGAAAAGTCAGCCCCCTACAGACTGCTGCTGCAAGGTCCTTGGGGTTGTCGCATTTCCTTGTGCAGGGATCACCGTGGCAGTGGGCGGGTGAAAGCAGACCACCTGGATGAAAGGAGGCAAAGGGATGTCTGTTTGGGTTTTGGGTGTGTCAAATCTTTCCCTGGGCATTTTAAAACCCACATCTTTGTCTGCTTTTGATATCTTCTGCATATATTATATACAATATTAACATGTTGGGGGTGATGACTAGAGATACATGGAGTTCAGAAGCATGGCTAAGAAAAAATGGAATACACTAGAAGAACTCTGACATGTAAGGGAAGTATTATATCCATTTTTTTCCAAGATTTTTTTCATCTTTCTTCCTTTATGAGTGGTTTTTATACTTCTATTCCAACTAGTTACCCTGGTGTTGTCTCATATGCAGGGAACTATATCAGAAGATCTACTAATCCTTTGGTGGCTTTTTTAAGACCCCAAAGGGAAGACAAAATGAGTATTGAACAAATGAGCTTGGCCCTGGACTTTCTCTTCATCAGTACATTTCTTCTTAATGTCTCTCCTGTTCTCTCTTCCCCCCTCCCTCTTTCTCTTGTTTTTTTTCACACCACCTTTTTATACTTAATCTCTTTTTCCTTTCTTTCACACTCTTCACAATATGCACTCTTTAACCAACAATGTGTGTATGTGTATATGTGTGTGTGTATATATATATATATATATAGATAGATAGAGAGAGAGATTTCTTCTTACCAATTTGTGATCCTTTTCTTTGTATAAATAGGCTTGCTCTTCCTATAAATATATTTTCCTAATTGTTTGCCTTTAATTTTGTTTATATCAGGTTTTAGACACATTTAAAAATATTGCTCTCACATCTATCACTTTTTTAAACCTGAATACTTTCAAAAATGGGAGGTAATAATAGTAAACCATGAAGCAATAAGTACATCTTTATTATTTTGAAATTATAGCCCACTTTACAATTCAAGTAGGTGTTGCAAATGTAAGCACTGTGGGAAATTCTGTGAAAACTAACAACTTGTTAGAACAACAATGTCAGAGCAAGGACAGAATTCAGAATTGAAAATCATAGGAAGCAGAAATTATATGTCACTTAGGGCTTCAAGTGTTTATCAGTCTTTAAAGGGAGGAAGTTGAAACGCTGTTGGATACTGTCAAATCAATTTATATCACCCTCTATAAATGTCCTTTCTGTATTCAGTGGACTTGGAGGGAGGCTGTGTTTCTGAGGCCCCTGCAGACTCTGTCACCTCCTTTGAATGCTCAGGCCCTGCAGAAGCTTGCAGCCTGGTGATACTAAGTGTCTCCCCCTCCCCCAGACAAACCACATAGGCTTTTGTGCATTCTGCAGGGATGCTCCTGGACAGCCCAGCTAAGTGCATCCATCGAATTCAGGGCCATAAATCTCTTTTCCTGCCAGACAATTCAAAGAGAATTGGAGTCAGTGGATAAGTTCACCAGCCTTTCATGTTATAAAAAAAGTCTGTTTCTTTTTAGGAAATTATAGTGCCAATGAGAAATCCTTACACACACACACACACACACACACACACACACACACACAGGAAAAGACAACACTTACAAATTTATCTTCTATCGCTTTGGTAATATGTCCTTATGGAAATCCTATGGAACATGTGTTTTCCTTTTCCTTTTGTCTTTTCCTGGTCAATTAACTAGTTTGCTTCTTCAGCCACGGAAAATTCCAGACTAGGTGCTGTGACAACAGCTATTAATTAATTAATTAATTAATTAATTGCTATTCAAGAGGCTGGGAAGTCCAAGGTAAAGCGTGCTGGTGAAAACATTCTTCCTGATTTATAATGAACTCCCCTTGCAGTGCCCCCACAAGAGAAGGGAAGAGGGGAAAAGGTATCAGGAAGGGGCATGGGTGGGGTGGGGGGTGGGGGCTTCATGGAGCATTGCTACTTTCTTTCCCTTCCCATAAGGATGTTACTCTCATTACGGGTGGGGCTACCCTCTCACAGTATCCTCTAAACTGACCAGGTCCTAGAGATACCACTACCACATACCGTCAGAGTAAGGATTAAGTCTTCGATGTCTATACTGGAGGAGGCATAACCAATCAGCGCCTCGTATTCCCTGAGAGTTAACTTGTATTGCCCTTATCACCCACCAAATAAGCTACCTCCTCCCAAAAATCTCTTTTCAGGTTGATTGCATAGGATGGGCATATGAGCACTGTATTCTTTTAGTTGTTGCTTTGTCCTTGTTTGTTCAATTTTGGAGCATGATCTCCCTATGTGTATATGCTGGCCTTGTATACAATATTGTGGCCCAGATTGCCCTTGAACTGAGAATCTTCTTCCCTCTATTGCCTGAGTGCTAAGGTTACAGTTCTGTGCCACAAAGTTTGGGTTACAAACAATGTCTTCTTAGTGATGTGTGTGCTAACCTGATTTTGGATGATGTGAAATCGTCTCCCCCTAAAGATTTGTATTGTAACCATGTTACCTCTTTCTTTCCCAGCCATATTTCATTGTCAGGACTTTCTAGTACTCCCAGTCCGAGTATCCCATATCCTATTAAATAATTAATGGTTTTCATGAGACCAACACTCTGCCAACTGAGTCAAGAGGGCCACGAGGGTTTTTAAAAGACTAGAGAAACTCCGTACTTAGAAGTAATCTCCTGTACTCCCAAGAATAGTGCAGATGTTCCCTTGTGCAATGCATGCCTTCTGCGAAGACACATTCCATCCCTGCTGCCTTCTGGCAATGTGTTTCATGTCTTCACTGCTCCCTTACCAGCCAACCAGAAAGAACGAGGGGAAACGGGATGGGATGCAGTTTTCTCAGTCCATTGCCAACATTAAGCTCATTCCTGTTGGAATAAGCGACCCTCCAGCAGCTGGCAGTAAAATATTCTGCCTGCCCTGGAACTCTTTTGCCTGTTTCTTTGCCAGGAGGAATTGCTGTTTATATAACAGAACTTGCAAGACTGGGCAGCATCTGCTTCTCCCTCCCCCCTAAAGCTACACTGTGAAAATAACCTCAAGCAGAGGATGAGAAAGGAAGACTGACCAGGACATCTCTTCAGACTGTATAATTCCTGCTTGGATAAACATTTATTCCACAGATGCTAGGAAGCTGGCAATCACCGGCACAGAGAGCACTTCATTAAAATGTATGAGCCAACATACCGTGAGGAAGTAATTATAAGTAATAATTACTTCCATGGAATCCGGTGCTGCGTTTATTTCAGGCTGCCTTGCTTCAGGTGGTGGATAAGACGAGACTGAAATATCTGACTCCCCAAACTACTCACACAGGCACCAAAAGATACCAAGATGGAAGAAGAGCATATAAATCTTTTGGGGACAGTTTTGCCAGATAAGGTGCCTTCTCTAGCAGGATGCTGGTCATATTTCATATTATTATAGGACGGTGACAGCAACACTCTGGCTAGGAGTAGATTATCCTGACTTCACAACGGTGACTTTATACGAGTCACATTGTTAGCATTTTGCATCCTGCTCCTATGGAAGGGGTCTTTTACTGAATTTAAATATGTCCCACTAAGCTAGGCATGCTCCAGTCACATGAACACATAAGCTGATTTTTGTTGTTCTTTATCTAACGGGTCTACTATTTGCAACTGAAGCCAAGTTTATAGACTATGTTGTGACTTAACATTTTTATTGGTTCAAGTGACAAACAGATAAGCAAAATTTAATAAGTAGTTGATCCCTCCCAGAATGCAAGGTAGAAATGTGCAGGTTTGGTAGGGGAAACATGTGACCATTGTGCCATTCATCAAGCTTTCTCCCCTCTTCAGTGTTTCCTGTGGGTAACACAAATCAACACTTCCAACTACTCTGTATGTAAACTCAAACAGGACTTCATCTCTCTGTAGTAATAGAACGGGTTATGGGACCACATTCTAATTATTCTTCACTTCTGTGCCATATACATGAATTAGCCTCATAATTCCAGGTAGTTGAAACAAATATTCTCCTCTTATAATACAGTAGGATTTTGTGAACAAGTTTCATATATTTCTCTTATAGTCTGTCTTGTAAATGCACACTAACTTTGGGATGTTAATTTTCACATTGTCATTTGCAATTTGCCTACATTTTATTTTTAAATGTTGCAAAAAAAAAAATGATGAGCTTCCGGGTAGCCCTACACCACACTATATAATTTATAGTTTCTACAGAGATAAAATTAGTTTTGACAGAAATACATGAGAGAAACAGAATAAGAACTGTGTTTTACCTCTCCCCAGGAGTGTGTATGTATGGTGGGAGAATGATGATTTTACATACATATCTATGACAACCAAAGCTGTGCATTTCCTAAGGAGCCTTTCTCCTTAATGCTAATGTAGGAGAAGCCACTGAGCTTAAAGGACAAAGAACATTGCAAGTAAGCAGCCACAGCTTGCTGGAAACTGTGGAGAACGGCACTTGTTTTTTTTGAGACCATGGAGGAGGCACATCTGCTTTTGTGATGATGGTTTTTCATTGTCCACTTGAAACAATCTTGAATCGCCTGGAAGAAAGTCACAGCGAAGGATTGCCCAGAGTATGTTGACCTCTGGAGATGCCTGTGGCAGATGATTTTGATTACCTCAATTGACATGGAAAGACCTGACAACTGTGGGTGGTACCATTCCTTAGCAAGGGATTCTGAACAAGTATAAGGTGGAGAAAGCTAGCTGAGAACTAGCATGCATTCATTCATTGCTCTCTTTTCCAAATGTGGATATGAGAACACCTATGTACTGGCTGGTTTTGTGTGTCAACTTGACACAAGCTGGAGTTATCACAGAGAAAGGAGTCTCCCTTGAGGAAATGCCTCCATGGTATCCAGCTAGAAGACATTTTCTTAATTACTCATCAAGGGTGGGAGGGCCCATTGTGGGTGGTACCATCCTTGGGCTGGTAGTGTTGGGTTCTATAAGAAATCAAACTAAGCAAGCCAGTAAGCAGCATCCCTCCATGGCCTCTGCATCAGCAACTGCTTCCTGACCTGCTTGAGTTCTAGTCCTGACTTCCTTTGGTGATATGGAAGTGTAAGCTGAGTAAATCCTTTCTTCCCCAACTTGCTTCTTGGTCATAATGTTTTGTGTAGGAATAGAAACCCTGACTAAGACAAACTGTCTCAAGTTTTTAATGACCTTCAATGTTCTACAGTGAAGGACAGTATATTGAACTGAGAGCTTAAATAAATCCTTTCTCATGTAAATTGTATTTGTTGGGGTATTTTATCACAGCAGAGGGAAAACAAAATGAGACAACATTTTAAAAATAGCCCCGGTCTGCACCTGGAGCTGATTCTGTGCCACAGTGGTCCTTACCCAAATACCGCCAGGAGAGAGCTGGTCTCCCAGGAGTGCAGACAAGCCTGTGAGCACAGGTAAGACCACCACTTCTGCTCAGAGAATCCCACCCAGAACACTCAGTACACAGGAACTGAGAAGCATCCTGGGACAGGATCCTTCCAGTTTCTGTCTGTACCCTGAGCTGATCCTGTGTCAGTGCTCTATACCCAAATTCCTCCCAGAGAGAAACTTGTCTCCCAGGAGTATTGGCATACAGGCTTGCAGGAGGGACAAGCCACAGTCAGAGACAGCAAGACCAGCTGACACCAGAAATAACCACATGGCAAGAGACAAGGGACAGAACATAAGCAACAAAAACCAAGGTTACTTAGCATCATCAGAACCCAGTTCTCCCACTACAGCGAGCCCTGGATACACCATCATACCGGAAAAGCAAGACTCGGATCTAAAATCACTTGCCATGACAATGATAGAGGACTTCAAGAAGGACATAAATAAATCGTTAAATAAATACAGGAGAACACAGGTAAACAGGTAGAAGTCCTTAAAGAAGAAACACAAAAATCCTTAAAGAATTATAAGAAAACACAATCAAACAGGTGAAGGAAATGAACAAAACCATCCAAGATCTAAAAATAGAAATAGAAACACTAAAGAAATCACAAAGAGAGACAACCCTGGAGTTAGAAAACCTAGGAAAGAGATCAGGAGTCAAAGATGCAAGCATCACCAAGAGAATACAAGAGAATCACTGGTGCAGAAGATACCATAGAAAACATTGACACAAAAGTCAAAGAAAATGCAAAATGCAAAACGTTCCTAACCCAAAACATCCAGGAAATCCAGGACACAGTGAGAAGACCAAACCTAAGGATAATGGGTATAGAAGAGAGTGAAGATTCCCAACTTAAAGGGCCAGTAAATATCTTCAACAGAATTATAGAAGAAAACTTCCTTAACCTAAAGAAAGAGATGCTCATAAAAATAGCCTCAATAAGTACACATTTTCTACTTTCCTTTTTTTCCACAATAATTAGCTTAATAGTCCAAACCGAACTGCAAATGAAGTGTTTGGTGGGCTATCAAGGAAAAATAGCAGGTTTTTGGATAGGGACAGTAACCTGTGCCACACCCTGAACAGAGCTATGGATGTTCACGTCTTGGTTCTTTACAGAGAGTGACTATCTGCTATGGCTCACCTTGCAGTCCCTCTTTTCTTTTAGTCCTTTTGGCTTGTATTCCTACCAGCAACTGGAACTGCTCACAGTACAGCTGTGAATCATATTCTAGTAATAAGCACAGAAGGCACATCTTCTTTCAAGTACCTTTATCATAGACTTATTTGGTTTTGTTTAATTTGGGGAGGGTGGAGGCTTGGGGTCACTTCAGTTGTCTTCCTTATTCATATTCTACTTTAATTTTTGAGGCATGTTTTCTTATTGGACCTGGAGTTCATGAATGAACTAGACCACCTGCATAGCGACGTCTAGGGGTCTTCTTGTCTTTACCCTTGCAGCCCTTTTCAGCCTCTACTCGATTTTGCTGGGTGACATATCCTTTTCTTTGTGTGTGTGTGTGTGTTACAACATTGTAATGAATCACGCTTGAGACCATACCCACTGGAATCAATTTCTAACGTGAAACCAAGTATCCTGAAATTCGGGTCATGAAATTCCTGGGATAGACTGCTCGCCCTACTCCTGACATCCTTGGGTATTAGGATGGCTTACCTTCCACTGCCAAGCAACAGGCTAGCTGCCTACACTGTTCCATTGAAAAACAGTATAGTGGCCTGTAGTCACTGTTAGTTTCTCCATAGGGGGTGACCTTATGGCTCTTAGTTCGTAAGTGGCAGAGCTATGGTTTGAGTAGAGTCCATTGAACTAATCATCTGCAGACCTGGCCTTGCGACTATTGACCACCTGGAGTTCTTGCCATTCTTTTATTCCACACACTCTTTCCGAAGAGACTGGTCATTTGTGAAAAATTAAAATGTATCTTGCTTTGACAATTTAAGCATATTTTATACGGACAGGGATCCACAATAGTTGTGCAACTATTTCATTTTCTACACTTAATTTTTAATGGCTTGCTATCAAAGGGACCAATTTAACTTAGTTCTTGTTTTATACTTAAAAAAATTATTCTCCAGTGGGCCACTGTGCTAGTGTCGTTAGTAAAGGCATTTGTTGTCTAATGCTGTGATCAGAGTCCATTTTCCCTGGGACTCCCAAAGTAAAAGGAGAGAACTAACATCAGAAAGTGTCCTTTGACCCCACACATGAATGTGATAAATTTTAATTTTTTTCACTAAAAGAGCAACTTCTAGAAATGAGAAAATGGAGGGCAAAAAGTTATTCTTTATTTGGATCCTAAAAATAACCACCAGAAGTAGAGTACCTGATTATGCACAAAAAATAAGCCCGTCAGCTAAGATCCATGTCATTTATCCTAAGCTCACTGAGAAAGGATCCTTCTATATTAAAGGAATATTAGGGGTTATGAAAGGACAGTGATCTGTTAATTACAAGTATTGCTATTGCTTGTTAGTTTTAGGATTCCTGCCCTGTACTACAGAAGTCTCAGGCTACACTTGACAGACAGCAGATTACTAATGATAAGTAATTAGTAGTTGGCTGCACAGGCAAGCAACTAGCAAATGTATCATATTTTCCCTTTGGAAATTCAGACATATTGTGCCGGGTTGAAAACATACATTAAAGTGTCTGATTTGGCTTCCAGATTGACGTATGATTGAAAGTAATGATTTCTCTACCATTCAAGCTATCACATGTGACCCTCTGACTCCTCAGCTGTGAATGCTCTACTTCTGAATGCCTACCTTCGTGCGGCTGCATCCAATAAATTGCCACACGACTCCTGAAAAGATTCCCTGCCTCGCTTTCCATGAACTCATTTATTAGCCTCGCAGGGATTTTGCATTGGTAGTATACTTAGTTTGCACCCCCTGGGATATTGCAAACAGAAGAGTGGACTCCCTGAGGGAGAACAGTGGGGTTAGATGAACAATTAAGAAATAAGTATTTGGCTTTCAAAACGTGTTGGTTGTAAAGAAGAAACCAGTATAGCTATGCTAGGGTCAGCAGCACTGTTCTTCTAATAAGTCATTTTTTATTTCCTCAAGGCAAATCATACCTTAGCTTTCTGCCACAGGAAAATGTGATGTGATGTTCAAGGCATAACAGCTGCTATTATTTAAAATTGTATTGAGGCTTGGTAGTGAAATAGTGAGCATAAGGCTGTGATGAGGTTTCATGTGGGTTAAATGGAAGAGTTGAGTAAGTCCGAGAACTATTCAATAGGCCTCATAGCTATGAAAGGCAGCCATAACGGAGAGGAATCTGGTCAGATATCTTGTCTTGGTGCTGCCATATAAAATCTCCTGTACATTACATCTGTCTTCAGAGATGTGGTTTTACATTCCATTGAACTCTAACCTAAAGCAAAGATTTCTTAAGACATCATCTAGTTTTAGGATTCCATGATTCCTTAGTTAGCTTTAGCTAAATGGTTCACTATGACAACCAACATGTGGCTGACAGCCATTGAGTCCCATCAAGCAAATGATGTGATTTAGTAAGAACAGAAATGACTGAGAGAAAGGAAGGCTAGCCTACCTCAGGTGTAATGTGCTTACCACAGGCCTATTACATTGCTATCACAGGCCCCATTGTGTAGTCAGGAACACTGAGACACCGAGAGGTTACAATATATGCCCAGGAGCATCTTATTGATAAATTTTAAAAAGCCTTGCTAGAAACCTAGGGTATCCGTACTGTTAATATGCATCCTTCCCACAAGCCAATTGTGATGGTCAATATTGATCGTCAACCTAATAAGCTCTAGGATCAGCGAGGAGGTAGACTTCTGTCATTGTCTGTGATGGAATTTGGAATTTGAGATCGGAAGGCACTTAATGTAAGCTATGCTAGCTGATGAGCTGGAATCCTGGTCAGAATAAAATGGAGAAAGTAGGCTGAGCGCCAGCACTCTCATCTGCTTCCTGACTGCGATGTCACCAGCTGCCTTAAACTCCTGCCTTCATGACTTTTCTAATTCAGTAGATGCTATTCTCAAACTGTCAGTTAAAAAAAAAAATCAAGCCTTCCTTTTAGAAGTTGCTTTTGTCAAAGAACATAAAAAGTAAATAATTCATAAACATTGTCCAGAAAGGTCAAAGAATTTTTGTAGTATAATGGGCATAATTTCCTCTTTACCTAAGTTATCAAAAGTTGTTTAAACACCCAAACACTGAACAGTTGAAACTTTAAAATATTTATTACTTATATAGCTAAAATTGGAAGTAGTGGCTTAGGTATGGAAGAGCCAGAGATAGTGAGATGTTTCTCCAAATCACAGATGGTACCAATCCTCCATGGCCTCCTTGAAGCATCAGGTTCTTCTATATCCTGCATCCCTGCGGAAGAGAGCAGAACACAAGTTCTGAAGGATGGTGGGGTTTCTGTTAGCTTGTTTCCATCTCCTTCATCCCAACACTCATCACACAAAGTTACTATGGGTATTGTGAGTGAGAAATAGACATTCTCATCACTGATTAAAAATCAGGAATTGAGGATAAATAGTCTCCTGTCTTTCTCCTGGCCATTCATTTACAACTCTTCATCTCCACGCTATGGCTGATGATAAAATTATTCCGTCTATTTTAACTTATATGGAGAGAAATGATTACAACCCACAGGCTTCTGTGCCTCCTTCTATCTTTTACACATCAATAAGAGCCTTGGCAGAGAGGCTGGGAAGGGTTCCCAGGAGCACAGTGAGAAAAGGCGGTCCTTGAAATCATAGCTTCAGAGTGCGTGGGAGCTCTGACTTGGGTGTTCGTTGTTTAACAAGCAAACTGGGTAGTTCAGCAATCAAGCTGCATTTGTGAAAAGTGATTTACAATCAAAGGTGCTGTCATCTGGGAAACGTAATTTCCAGGACAGTGATGGAGGACAGTTTAGTGGGAGACTCTTGCAGTTAACTGGATGACAGCCAGTGGACATATCAGGTGCAGGGGAGAGGCCTCCCTCCACAGAGGCAGCAGTATGTCAGCAAAAGCCACGAACTGATTATTAACACCGCAGCAAACAAATCGGAAGATTGCTGAATTATAATTCTGTCATGTAGCTCTCTTAAATGAACGTGTAGAACATATATTTCCATGACCGATAATGAGTCTCGCTTCTAATGGAAAAACTGTGTTTCAGATTTATACAGATGAGTGGAATACAACTAGCTGGAAATATTAAAAAAAAAAAGGAAGAGCATCAATTATTCTTCAAGTAGAATAATTATTGAAAGTTCTAGAGATAACTGAAAAAAAATGAAGTCTGAGCATTTATTCATCCATCTGCCTACCTACCCACTGTGCAATACAATGAGCCCACAAATGAGTGTTATGGGCATGCACTAGTTTCTAGGCAATGAGATCAAAGAGTAGGAAAATATAGCTCTGTGTTCCTAAGTCAGGCAAGAGTGAAAACACGTGGCAGCCACCAGTGTAACTTGCAAAGGCTGAAAGTTACCAGGCAATGGTGAGTGCCAACAGGGTAGAGCCGTAGGAGCCTCATAGGGGTAATTTTTGGAAGAACTAATAACTTCTCTGAACCCTGATGTCAAGCAGAAATTAACTGGTAGTAAAAAGGCAGAGGTGGGGACTCAGGGCATGCCAGAAATGGCAGAATGTAGCCAAAGTGAGTGTGGGACACTCAGACTGGAGTGAAGGTGGGAAGCGAGGAAAGAAGAGAATGACTTTAGAGGCTCCCCTCATACACCTTCACTTGGGTGTATTGTGGTTGGTCAACCACAGCAGCTCTCTGGGGCCTCTGAACAGCCTACCAGCACAGAGGATCATGAACCACGCTCTGTTAAGGATTTCACAAGAAGGAGAGAGCCTATTTGCTTATTCCTGGACAGGATGCTTGGTTGCTATTTTGGTCTTGTCTTTAAGTGGTTACAAACCGCTGACTCACCACTCATATGTGCCCCAAGGCTGAGTTATAATAAGGATCGCTCTCTGCTCATGCACTTTGCCTTACTCTGTCCAAATACTATGTATGCTGCTATTGGCTTTGAAAATGCCTCCTGACTCAGTTTCATGAAAGTCTGTAGTTGTTCTATATCTTTGCAATGTTAACACTGGGTATGTTATAGAGCATGTATTAGCATTCATTAAAAGTATTAGCTGTTCTGGTGCATTTTAAGAGAGTGTGTTGAACACGAGGTTTCTTAGGGGGAACCTTATTACCAGGACAAGTAACACACCAGCTATCTTATAGTAGTGCAGCAGATGACAGTGTTCTCATGAGTACTTGATAGACTTCTAGACTGCCATAGAGTTATAGAGAAAGAAAAAGGCACAGACCTTTTACTGGTGTGCACTGGGCTCTTACAGATGGATAGAGAATGCTGTGAGCAGGTACAGGATATTCAGTGAAAATGGAAATCTTCTAAATTCATTTTGCCTGGATCTTAGTTTTACCTCTAATCTCTTCATCATGAGTGGAGGCAGGGCAGGTTAGCCCCATGCATCACTCACTTGGGTTTTAGGGTGTTCACTAAATAATGAGATCGTGATCAGTCATGGCTAGCTAACACATTCAACTAGGAAGCTTGTGAATATTCTTCATAAGCTGGACCTTAGCCCTTTCTGCTGTGTCATTTTAATATGTGCAGAACCAGCTAACAAGGATAATGTTCAGGCTTCACTGTCCATTCTCCAGACTCGGGCTGTGATTATGAGCTCCAGGCCACCCACAAAGTACCCAGATGCAAGGGAGGAGTGCTCCTTTGTAGAAGCTGAATTAAGACAAGTCCAGATTTTCTCTTGGATTTCCCTTTCCTTCCTTCCTTCCTAAGGATGCTGGGAACTGAATCTACAGGCTTTGCAAGTGCTCTACCGTCTGAGGTGCAGTTCCTCCCCACATCCTCTATTTTCAAGATATTGAGTGAGGCACTTAAGCCAATTAAAAGGAAAGTCATCCCTTGGAATGATAAAAGGGCCCTATACAGTAGCTTCATAGTTATCACTATATTTCATCTGTCTTCTAATCACAATTCCTCTCCCCACAGACTTTCCATTCTGAACATTGCCTAACACTTTATGGCCAGGCCACCTCAGAGGATTATCTGAAAACAGATAGCATTGTGTGAAGCCCAAGATAAATCAAAACTGTTAGATTTTTTTTTTTTAATGACATAGTAGAGATATGCCCAATCCTCAGATATAATCTTCCACGCAGCCTCATGTGTATCTGATTGGATGAAACCAGTCTAGAGGTTGGAAGCTGCTATTTCCTCCTGATACTAAGTGCCACCTAGTTTGTTGCTGTCACCTCATATTCTCATCAAAGCAACCTTTCCAGGTTAAACAGGGGCTTATTTTTATGATTTAAAGATGAAAAACCAACTGAGAGTAAACATCCCACAAGACACAGTATGTGGACATAATACTACTCTTGTGTTATGATAACCATAGTTTTACATATAAGTGTTGATGCAAAATAGCTCCTTGGATATGAGTTGAGCCTGTTCTGGGACTCTGAACCCTGGCTGGAAGATGAGAAGTAAAACACAAAGCTGTCAGGTGAATGGTCCATGAAGAAATCTCTATCATGGTTTGAATTAGCAGAAGGTCCTGGGCCGGTCTCCCTCTCTGCCTTTGAACTTGCTTTTCATCAGCACATGGCTTTCCCAGTAGCCATGGTGTCTTGCAAATGCATCATGGCAGGTACTGAACCCCAGGGTCTTAAGCCTGCTAGTCAAGCATTCGATCGCAGACTTATACTGTGGCCTGATGCATTAATTTAATTGGGTGTTCACCAGGGGTGTCCTGTAGACTATGTAGTAACCAGAAAGAGGAAGACAATCTTGGTGTCTCCCCTTTTAGCAATCAGAGTCTGATCTGTGATTTCTTTTGATTTTTAGATTTGAACTGCGCTTCTTTATAGCTATAGAAGGAAGCCTCACATGGTTTTCTGTAATATACAATGAAGCCAGGATCTGTATGAAAAGGAAGAAAACAACAACGAAAACCGCAGGAACTTCTCCTGGTTCTTGAGAGTTGATGCATGATCCAGGTTTTTCTTTGTTTAGATCATTACCCGAGACTACCCTTCGGAGACAGGAGAGTCTGGAATCAGCAGCTCATTTTTACTAATGTGAAGCGGACACTTTGAATGATGTGTGTGTAGGGGGGGGTGTGTGTGGAGGGGGGTTACCACAAGTTCACCAGAATAAACTAACTACCATAAAAATCCCAAACTTTAGTAAGTTAATGGAACTGAATGTAATTCCTCAGTCATGACAAGTCCAATTCTGATTGTCCTGGGAGCTTCTGAGCAGCCCTCTTACGAGCAATAAAGCAGGTCCCAGGGAGCTCTGACTTTACGGCGTCCTCATTCCAAAGCCTCGGGATCCTCCAGAGAGCAGTGAGAAAATGGTTTTACACTCAGTACTTAAGCATCTTGCCTGTGAGCAAAGCAACCCTTTTCCTTTGGATTCATTTAGTGAGAACTAAGTCCTTGGGCTGACCTGGCTTAAAAAGGGAGGCCAGAAAGGGCCGGACTTGGTGACCACTTCCTAGCACACACCTTATTCGTTAGCCCTACAAACAGATTGGCTGCCTCTCTAGGTTTTCTCCCACCCACCTGCTGGCTTACTACAAGCCCAGGAACCTCCTACCAACCCAGACACTAAAACACCCAGAGGGAGGAGGCCTTGACAACACTGTTTGGTTTCAATGCTCCCCTGACATCCCCCCCACCCCCCATTGGCTGGCACCTATTGGAAACGGGTCGCTCCCTCTTTTGTATCACTTAGTTATCAGAGAGCTTTTTCAAGCTCTATTTTCTAAGCATCCAGTCCCTAACTTGCCTAAGTGACCACAGATGTCTGGTTTTAGAGCTCCTTCTCCACAGGGCCTTTGGAGTTCATGATTGGTCCCTCCCCGAGAAATTCTCCATCTTCTGTTGCCAGGATACAAATCTATGTGTCTCAGACCTTCATCTGTAATCAAGAGTCCATTCCTTCTTATTACATGTTCATGTCCTTCATGTGTCTCCTAACCGCCAAAAGTCCAACGTCCCACAGCATATATAAGCATACTGACTCTCTGGCTCCCTTACTACCATGCTTCACTGAGCCACACCCAGCTTCCAGCCTCTCTGCCCTCACTTCTCCCTCCCTGCCAGGCTCCTTCCAACCAAGAGATACTTTCAGCACCTCCTCTGGACAATATTACATTCCTGGGAACTCTGAACTCTATTAGCTAAAGCAATGAACACGTCTCTGCTAATGTTTTAATGGTCTGCCCATCTCACATGGCACATTTGCCTGACAATTGGAGGCAGCTGAAGATAAAAACCTCTGCGGTGGTTCATGCTGTCCCTCAGGAGTGCAGGACTGTCAAACTGTGCTGTTGCTATTCTTCCTTTGTGACAGCCTCTGATTTATTCTTCCTTTCTGCATTCCTGACTCCCCGCTCCTCTGTTTTGAAATTTACAATTTATATGCAAAGGATTTTCAGTGTCTGATCATTACAAAGCACGGGGTAGGAGACAGGGAAGGCCCCGCATTAGCATTATGTTACCCTTGGAAGATTAATTACATGGTGAATCTCAGTTCATTTAGCCAGGAATGTTTTAAATGAACAAACCTTGAATCCTGGCTCTTTACCAACTCCGTTTCTTAAAAATGACATGGGCCTTTCTAACTCTGGTCTTATTCAAGTTTAAGGTGTGAGCTGCATCTTGTACTAATGGTTTAGTATGGTCAGGGAGGGGGAGAGACAAAATGAAGGAAAATCAAATGAAAAGAGCAGGGAAGGCATGGGAGAAGAGAAGGCATGGAAGAGGAGGCTATTGTAGCTCAGTAAGGGAGTAGCAGTCAAGACGGATGATAGGAAGTGTTCAGTGTTTGGATGAAGAATGGGTAAGAATAAAGAGCAGATTTAGCAATTGATATAGTAGCTAAGTTGGTTGGGAGAAGGCCTGAGGACTTTGTTTATAATTTTCGTACATTTATTTACTATTTGTTCTAGGGTATGGACCCATGATTATGGGTTGCCACATGCAGGTGTGGAAGTCCAAAAACTAGTTTGTAGTTCTCTCCTTCCACCATTAGGGTTCTGGAGATCAAATTCAGGTCATTGGTCTTGATGAGCAAGCACGTTTACCTGATGAACTATCTTTCCATTGCCTGAGAGCTATCAACACATGTGATGATTGGCACATGCATGGTAAGCATTAGTAACTTGACACAGAGAGGCCTTCCATACCGTTTTGCATTAGCTTTCATAATTAAAGTTATAATTTACAATGAGGGAAACTGATTCTTAGAAAATAAGTATGATCACATTTGCTAAACTATTTATTATCGCTGACTCTTTTGCAGCTGGGATTTTGTATATGAGGCACACTAATAACCCCGATACCTCAATAAGTTATTGAGAAATGTCTAGGAAAACTATGAGGCTCACTTAGAACAAAACTTTCACAATATTCTTGCATATTCCATTCTAAATAGTCCTGTCTTTGAAGGGAAATTTGTTGTGGGAGATTTGTGAAATTTTGCTTGCCAAATTCAGATAAAAATAACTAAAAGTTTAAATGAAGGGAGTTGAGGGGAAAATTAATAAAATATAAAAATTCAATGACCTTTGCCTATAAAGGTGATTTTATTATTAATTAAATATTATATTATTATATAAATATATATTTATATAAACTTTATAAATAATAATAGTATTTATATTATTCTCAAGATATAATTCCTTATACTTTATTATATCAATTTCATAAACAAGCAACTTGACCTATAGGTTTTTTTTTAAACAAATCTGAGACTTAGCTGAGAGAAACATATATTAATTGAATTCAGAAATGACCTCTTTTCAACATCAGCCTACTTAGACTTTCTTTCGATACTCATATTTTTCATTTGTTTTGTGAAAACTAGTGAGATAAAATAGTGTCTTATCTTTCTATTTTGCAATGAACTCTTGACTATGTCTTAACTTCATTCTTCATTAGCTTTATTTATCTTTAAGTATCCTTTAAAATTTACAATTATAATAGATGCTGATTATCAAAAGATAAAACAATACAGATACAGTCAACAAAGGTAAAAATTGTTAAAAACTGCATGATTATAAAAATGTTACTATTATCACTTTGTTGCAAAACTTTCTAGAACTCTCATGGGTATTTAGACTTATAGGAATATGTCTGTCATGTGTCTGTCATGTTATAAAAATTACATCATACTATAGAAAACTCTTTTTTTTTTTTTTTTTTTTTTTTTTTTTTTTTTTGGTTTTTCGAGACAGGGTTTCTCTGTGTAGCCCTGGCTGTCCTGGAACTCATTCTGTAGACCAGGCTGGCCGCCAACTCAGAAATCCACCTGCCTCCCGGGTGCTGGGATTAAAGGCGTGCACCACCACGCCCGGCTAGGAAACTCTTATATCCACCATTTTGCTCAACTATTGTGAAATCATCTTTATTAAAAGATTTTACTTCTTGGACATGAATAATAGATGACATTTTTCAATAACACTTTATCAATCTTGATTATAAATCTAGAAATATTTAGAAAAGCAACACATGTGTATGTGTAGCATTTAAAATACACACAGTCAACTGTTCTCCTGATTTTATTTTTACCTTTACATTCAAATTTTAACTTATATGATACTGCTCTGGGAGAGAATTTATGCCTTCAGAGTTCTTTGCTCTAAGTTATTATTTCTATCTCATTGTCCAGTTTCATGGTCCATTGTTTGAACAATCATTTTCTTCCCATTATATTTTGTCTGACATCTTGCACACTGCTTCTACTGACATCTCTAATTTGGTTCCACTTACTCTAGCTTTAAAATGTGGTTCAGTGTCTGAAAGAATGCGCTCTTTCTTCATATGACTTGATGTTAGCTATTATCCTTCATGACTCATTGAGATAAACTTTACTTTGAGCCCAAAATTGATTTGTAAATAAAAAAAAAAACGCATCAATAGTTTCACACTACTGTGATGAGACATCAGTGAGACTTTAAGTTGGTGGCTCTTGGGTCACATAAGAGGGAGGAGCCAACACAGAGCAATTTCTGCATCATGGTTAATTAGGTGAAAGTTGAAGTCATGTGATAACCATGTTCAATCTAATGAAAAGAAAAAAATAGGCTTTGTGTATACTACATCTCATAATCTTCTATACATGTTATTTACTTCAAGTTCTCATACCCATAACAGCTGCCTGAGGGACAAAACATTTCAGATACAGCAAGTCTAGAAATTAAGCCCCAATTTGTGCATTTTGTATTTCTGATTAATTAAATGTTTTCTGCTTCTGCTTCTGCTTCCCCCTGGCTATCTTTCTGCCTGAAGCCTTCATGCTATTCTTTTAGTTAAATGAGCTACTTTGGTTGCAACATTGACTTTAAAACTTAAAGCAATTGAAGGGGTTGTGAAGCATTCTCAGCTCTACTGCAGGCTATGATATGACAGTGCAACAATGAAGTGATTCTTACAAATGGTGGATCACCTAAAGGAAACCAGTTTTCAGGGTATATCATGAAAGAGCTTCTCATGGTCAAGAATTTATATTGCATTTGGAAAGCTTAGCAAGTGGAGATGCATTTTTACTTGGAATACATTTTCAATCAGATTTTGCTATATAAGATTTAAAAAGCACCTCTAAAATCATTGTTTGGCATCTCATATATGTCATATTGTAAATGTTTAGAGTCACAGGAACTAATACGACTACACAAAGAGAATACTTACAGAACAGGCTATAAAGCATGCTCAAATTTGAATTAAATTGTCAAATTTAAGAAAACATTTCAAGAATTGCCCATTGTTATGGAAAAACTCACTTAAAACCAAAATGTACAAAGCAAGCAAACAGTACTGAAATCTGCTGCCATTTTCCCTTCCCTCCTCCAACCTCTCCATCTCTCCTGTCCCAAATTACAGATCATTTTTTACAAGTATTCTAAAAATGTTTACACAAACTTCACAGTAATTATTAGGAAGCATTTGTCTATTGTCTTTGAAATATTCTGTATTTGCTGAGAGCCCATTGTGTCCCAGGCTCTGTTCTTGGTGGTAAGGATAGTACGTAGAAATACTTAGAAGAGCTTGCTTTTATGGATAAGAAAAATAGTTCAAAAATAAATTTTAAAAAACATACATTTTAGGGGTTGACAAATTTCATGTACACTGCCTCTTGTCTTCTCTTTCTTCCTAATAGCTACTAATAAAATTGAAAGAAGAATAAAGACCATGGAGAAAACCTGCGAACTCAGTCTCTCCAGGTCTACATTGTCTTCTTCTCTTGTCAAAATATACGAATTAACAAGAACAAATAAAATCCTCTAAAGTGTACATTTATATTACAATTAAGACACAAAGATACAAAACTACTAGAAATACTAGAGTCAAACTTATTACTGTGCTACCAACTCAAGATGAGCCTCATTCATTCCGTCAAGAAATGAGCAAGGGACTGGAGTATGCTCAATGGTTAGAGCACTTCCTTAGCATTTCTGAGGCCCTATATTCGACTCCTACAGCACTGGTTTTAAAAAAGAAAAGAAGAAAATGAGGGAGTAGCCTTTGGCAAGAAGATTTGAAGTAGTGCCTACTAAAATTAATTAAAAATAAAGATGGTATACAATCATAGAGTGACAGCAGTGAAGTGTGTATGTGTGAGTGTGTGTGTGTGTAAGCATGTGCACACATGACATGATATACATGTGTAGATCAGAGGAAAGCTTTCCAGAGCCACTTCTTGCCTTCCATCTTGTTGCAATGTCTCTGCTATTCAGTCTGCCTGCTACACTGTGTGCTCCAGGCTTGCTGGCCCTGGAGCTTCTTGCCAATCTCCTGCCTCCACCTCGCATCTCAGAGCAGAGTACTGAAGCTACAGATGATTCAGCTATATTGGGTTTCCAATGTGGTTTCTGGGCATTGAACTCTGGTGATTGAACTTCCAAGGCTAGCACTTTTATGCACTGAGCTATCCCCTAGCCCAGGCGTTGCGTGGTTTGACCTACCAGAAAAAACAAATGAGAAATGGAGGAGGAATTGAAAACAATAAATCACAAGGTTAGCTGATCCCTGTAATCAAGAGGATATTTACAAGCTGACACAGAAAGCAGTATTATTTTAAGAAGAACTAGGGTTGGCAAGAAAGATAAAGAATAAAATAAATGAATGGATGATTAGAACAAAATGCAAACTATTCTAATTAACAGGTTTTTAAGACAGAGAAATATTTTCTTTCTAGAGAAGAAGCATAATACATAAAATGTCATAGTAAAAAAAAAAAATATCCTCATGATTGTGAGCGACTTGAGATCCAGCGTACTTGCAAGCCAATGAGCATAGCCATATTGCCTACTAGATGAAAGCATTTTAGGTTGATGGCAAAGCAAAAAATGCACTTTTTACATGGCTTATAAGAGGCAGCTCGAACAAAAGGAATAAAAGAGGCAAAAAAGGAAACCCGTTGGGAATGGAAGGCAGATATAAATTAAAGGAAACATCTGTGCTACCTCCACAAAGCAAGCTTTAGGCCCCAAACAACAGAATGGGGTAAAGAAAATACTTTATAATGCTCAAGACTTCCAACTTACAGCAATGGTGACTGTAGTTAGTAATGAAGTATTTCATGCTTGAAAATTGCTAAGAGCATAGATATTAAATGTTCTTTCAACAGAGGTAATAATTATGTGGTGTGGCAGATTTGTTTATTACCTTGAATTAATTATCCTTCGATGCATGCATATATCAAAACCTAGTTAATATATCTTACCACCCATAGAAATATTGTCAAGAAAAATCAGAAAACAATATACATTTTAAACACATTTCAAATGGGATACCAAAGACCATAATTGACAAGAAATATATCATAGCTTTCAATATTGTAAAGTAGAAATGGGCAGGGAATGCTGACCATGCTCTTAACTGAACCTCAGCTGAGCTGTAAAGTGAGTTAAATAACACATGTTGCCAGTGCAGAGGCAGCAGGAGGCAAAGGCAGTGAAGAACTGCTGGGTGAGAGAGCTCAAGCTGCTGATGCCTAGATCTGTGTCAAGCCCTAGAAGAACAGGCAGGGTAGAGAGCACTGGCACAGCCCCTCCCAGCTAAGCAAAGGCCTGAGTTGCCACTGAACCAAGATGCTCACAGGTTAGTGATTTTAAATCAAGGACCTAAGGGGATAGAGTACAAGAGGAGGGAGAGACAGGCAGGTCCAGGACATAGCTGGCCTTTTACGTAAGGGAGAAGTTCAGCTTTCATACAGTGTAACAAGCCAAGTTACCAGTTTTAAGGAGACAGTGTGGTCTCCCAGGTTGCTTTCCTTGAAAAGTCATATATTCAGGCTATGCAGTTCTTCTAATTGATGTTTTGTTTTGTTTTGTTTTGTTTTGTTTTGTTTTGTTTTAATAGGACTAAACTAAATCACTGGAATGAAATTAGCTAGCCTCTTCTCTCTCAGTGCTGGTGCTTTGGGACTGATTGCTAACAGAGACACGAAATAATAAGAGAAGTTAAAGAGAGCTGCTTTGCCTGTGTCTATTACATTGCAGTGACAGCAATCAGACAACCTACCTCCATTGCCTTACACGGACCAGTTTGATACCAGCCCTATTCTGCTCTGTGAACACGCTAGCATTTCTTCCTCAGAAGAATGTGGAGAAACTCTCCTGTGTGGTCCTCCCTAAAGTTGAAGGCTTCAAGCTCCTTCCATCTTCTAACCCTGCCTTCTCAGTTTCTTCCTTTCTTTCACCCTTCCTTCCTCCATTTCCTTTCTCTTCTTTAACCATTTATTTATTGACATCAAGAGTAAATGAACATGGAGAATAGACATTTACCCATATCTTCTATGGGTTGGATGTAAAGTCTCCCTCCTCTTCCATTCTTTTGCTAAGAGTGGTGCATAAGTCTATCCAGGGCATGCATGGAGGAGCCATTGAGCTTACGTGACCCCTAACCTCCCTGATCTACAGCAGTAGGTGAGACTACTTGACAAATCTGAACTCTGTCAAAAACATGCAAGTCCATCTTTTTCTCACACATTCCTTTTAGAATAGCCATTATCGTTGAAGTCTTAATTGTATTTCATTTCTATCAATAAATAAGCAAAATATTTATGAGAATGAATAATGGAATGTTACACATTCTTTAAATTATAATTTTTTCCTGTATTTAACAAGGGCACTTGTTAAAATCATGTTTATATATACAGAGTATACAAAGTGAATAATCCAGATGTTCTTTTGCTTATTTATTTTAAAATTAAAAGAAGTACATTTCAGTCAATTGAATTACTCACATGGTTGCTTTACTTTTTATTTGTGTCCATGTAGGCTGTATTTATAAAGATAAGGAAACATTAGTCATTGTCTAACTCTTCCCTGGTAGGACTCATAGCTTATGAAACTCATATCAAAGGCCTACAGTTGGTAGAACCTTCTTTGGCATATATAGCCTTTGCTGTGGATGTTACTCGATGAAAAATGTGTTTTCCTTTATTTTCCATTTTTTTGAGTGTGTGTATGTATGTATGTGTATGTATAATGTATGTGTGTATGCACATTTATATGTATGTGCACATGCATAGCTAGGTATGCATGTACATGGAGACCTGAGGTTGGTGTTGGTAATTCTCCTTGATTACTTTTTTTTTAAAATCTTGTTCAATGAGGCAGAGCCTCTTAGTCAAACCCAGAGCTATCAGATATGGTTAATCTCCATATCTTGATTCCCGTTCCTGCCTTTGGAGGCTGGGGTTACAGGAGAGCCACCATGGCCACTGGCATTTACATAGGTTATGAGGATTCAGACTCTATTCCTCCTGCTTACGGGGTAAGCACTTTAACTACTGTGCCATCTCCCCAAACTATAAATATGATATATAAAAGAAAATATTGCAGTGGGAATGAAGAAATAGACAGGTAGCAAGTACTGCGCAATGGTGGTTTGTGGATGATATGGACATACAACTTAAGGTAAAATCCTATGTACAAATTTACTATTACCTATTCAGTTGCGATAGATTTTCTAGCTTCTTCCCAGGCTATTGAAAATTAGGTGCTATGGACCTGTCCTTGTTAGAATACAGGCAAGTTTGGGCCTTCCATGACACACAAAGCTGTTTCTTGTTTCCATAAATAGCAGGAGGGATTGTAAACTGAAGTGGTGTGATCACTAGTTCGTTCAAAGCTCTCAAGTCTCTTTATTTTCTGTCACTGCTATTTGGTGAATCGATAGATTCTCAATTTGGGAAAGTCATGCTCCTAGCGCAGGTCCAGGTACTGCTTCCCAGTAAGGTCAGCCAAGCTCTCTTTGCATTTTATATCTCATGGTTTCACGAAACTAGGCATGATGCAACAGGCTTTCCGTAGATGTCTTTCGAAATTAAAAAAAAAAAAATAGAAAAGAACATCGGCTTATATTTGCATATTTATGAATAGGGACTATATAATGTGTGTGTGTGTGTGTGTGTGCACGTGCGTGTAAAGGTTGTTTTGATATTTATTTTGATATTTATTTATGAAGTGTGCAGAGCAATGTTTCATTATGGATTTTCATCTGTAATTTGTTTGGTGGCTCTTCTGCCCACTTCCTCTCCCATTCTTCTCCCACTGTAGCTTGAACCCCCAATTCCCATCTTTCTACTTTTTTTTTTTATCATGTTTCCCCTACCACACATACACTTCGATTTTATTTGTGCGAAACTCCAAAACATCCTGAACTATTACACTTTTAGAAATTATCAGGTACAGTCAATAGATAATTCGCCTGCCCATGGAGGACCATAGAGACCAGGACCTTTGACTAAATTATTCAGGGACTTAAGGAATCCATTTTGGGCTCGCCTACAGGCAAACTTCCCTGTGCTGTGTAGAGTGGGTTCTTATGAATAGACAATGAGGTGTGCAATATTTGAATACAATGCTTCTGGCAGGTTGCAACACATGGGGCCAAGGGGGTGAAACAAAGAGCAGTCGGCGATTGAATAAGCTCCAACTTCCTGTCTCTCACACAGTAGCATGCTGTGCTGTTAACTTCATTTTATCATGTTTGTTACGTTCATGTTTCCCTAAGTCATCTGGGGTTTATTCCAATATAATTAAACTAAAAAAACGTGGAAAACAGTTACTGCTGGTGAGTATCTGATGGCAAAGACGAATCCGCTATTCTATGAATGGGTAGCCCAGAATGGGAGCATCTGTAGTCCCGCTAAGTATTTGGATCACTGAAAACAGCTGGGATAACAGGACATTCTCACCCTTGAACATAAATAAGAGCCTCTTGAAGTATTTGTGAAAATGTAGTGTTCCTGGGCTCTACTCCCAGAGATTCAGAAACCAGAAAACCAAGATGGGCACAAGAAAATTAACTAATAACATACTAAAGGCTGTGTCTGGTCGGCACACTAGGCCACCGAGTCAAACCGTGGCTCCAAGAGGGCTGCTGGTGCTTCTCTGAGTTAGCTGTAGAAGGAAGCTAGGTGGAGGCTTAAGTCCAGGTAGGAACAAGATGACCCACATCCTCTGTGGAGGGAAAGCGTGATTTCTCCTAAGACAAACGAATTGGGAAACGGATCGTGTGGGCGGTGACTCAGAGGATAATGGAGATGACTCATGGAAAACGGTGCTTCAGACTTGAGACGAGACAGGAAAATAATGGGGACAGTGACGCTGGTGGAACGTCAGACCAGAGCCAAAGATTTGTCTAATTGCATACGAACCTATAAAAACACTACCCTAGACAGACAACCAATCGCAATTAGTAATGAAAAACAAAATTATCTGATGTTTTTAGATAGACTATATGATGTGTAAATGCATACTAGAAATAGTTTTATAAAACAGTTCTGGCTGTATGCCTAATCCCCCCTTCCCACCCCATACCTTTGACAGAACTACAGCATTGTAATAATCGGGTAAAAGGACAATTAATTTTATGCTCCTATGGAAATAACAACAGGGCCAGATTTTACAATGGTAACTGCGATTTATATGATGAAATTGATTTCTCAACTTAAAAAATATTTTTACTCTTTATAATTTGATAGGATATATTTTGATCATATTTACACACACTCCTCCCCAAAGCCTCTTACTCGCCTATCCCCTCTGACTGTCCTCATTTTGGGGGGTGGATTGTTTGTTTGTTTGTTTTTCTTTGCTTTGCTTTTTTACAACACAGTGAGTACAATGTGCAATGCCATCCGCTGGAACATGGGCAAACTACTAGAAGCCTCACTTTTTTTTTTTTTAAGTTTAAATTATTGTATACTGATAGCAATTTCAGGAGGGTTTTTTTTTTTTTATATATTTTCTTTATTTACATTTCAAATGTTATCCGCTTTCCTGTTTCACCTCTGAAAACCTCCTATTCCCTCCCCCCTTCCCCTGCTCACCAACCCACCCACTCCCATTTCCTGTCCCTGGCATTCCCCTATACTTGGGCATAGAACCTTCACAGGACCAAGGGCCTCTTCTCCCATTGATGACTGACTAGGCCATTCTCTGCTATATATGCGGCTAGACCCATGAGTCCCACCATGTGATTTCTTTGGTTGGTTTGGTTTAGTCCCTGGGAGCTCTGGGGGTACTGGTTAGTTCATATTGTTGTTCCTCCTATGGGGCTGCAAACCCCTTCAGCTCCTTGGGTGCTTTCTCTAGCTCCTTCATTGGGGACCCTGTGCTCTGTCCAATGGATGGCTGTGAGCATCCACTTCTGTATTTGTCAGGCACTGGCAGAGCCTCTCAGGAGACAGCTGTATCAGGCTACTGTCAGCAAGCTCTTGTTTGTGTCCACAATAGTGTTTGGGTTTGGTGGTTTTATATAGGATGGATCCCCAGGTGGGGCAGACTCTGGATGGCAATTCCAGAAGCCTCACTCTTAATGAAACTAGACCTTTCCCTTCTCCAGAATCCATAACCTGTGCATGGGTCCTCAGCTAGGGACAGGGGCTCTTGATTCCCTTTCCCTCTGTGCTGGAATGTTGACTGGCTTGATTTTGTGCAGCTAACCACAGCTTCTGTGAGTTTGTAAGTGCAGTACTCCTCTTATGCCCTCAGTCCTCCCCACCTTTGGCTCTTACAACCTTTCTGCTATGGTCTCTAAGCCTTGGGAGAGAGGTGGTTTAGATGTCTCAATTATGTCTCAACTTCCTTTATAGTTAAGTGGCTCGTCATAAGCAAGTTCTAGCAGGTGACCCAAGCAGAGGTCTGCTGTGTAGGCTCTTAGAATCTGTACTTTTCCTGATTCAATGAAATGAAAGGGAAGAATTGACAGTCCTGGACATGTCTTTCTTATTCCCTGGATGTCTGTGAGTTCTGGATGCGTAGAATCCAACCCCAAAGGCATTGAAACGGCCAATTGGAAAGGCAAGAGGCCCATGGTAGCTGCTGGCATCATGGGGTTTCTATATTTGCCCTGCGCTGCCTGCCATAGTTTTATTGCAAAAAAAAAAAAAAGAAGCAACCTACATTTGTTTGCTTAAGTAGCTGCTCTTGGGGCTTTTTTTTAATGGAATCAAATGCTATTCTTAGCAAATGAAATGGGTATACTTGTTTCTTATATGCCAGAATCTACTCTGTGACCATTAGGTTGTTTTTTTTTTTAAGACTTTGACATGCATTGTCTTGTTTAATCCTGACCACAACCCCATCAGATTCATTATTCCATTTTACTCAAAGCTTCTAAAGAGAAGCAATGGTGTTTTTTACAAGTACTTGTATTTATACAAGGATATGTTTACTAGGATAAAATTAGGGTTCTTTTCATTCTAACCTGGCTTCACTCCAAGATAATGTTTTGACATCTACTTTATTGTGATACATTATCACTATATATAATGGGATGCCATCCACTGGAACATGGGCAACCTACCTGAAGCCTTACTCTTAATGAAACCGGACTTTTCCCTTTCCCAGTGTCCCCAGCTAGGGACAGGGGCTCTTGAAATCCTTCCCCTCTGTGCTATAATAGATAGATAGATAGATAGATAGATAGATAGATAGATAGATAGATAGATAGATAGATAGATAGGTAGATAGGCTTCTAATACAAGTCCCTTAATTCCTGTTGAGAGTAGAAGAGAGAGAGAGAGAGAGAGAGAGAGAGAGAGAGAGAGAGAGAGAGAGAGAGAGAGAGAGAGAGAGAGAGAGAGAGAGAGAGAGAGAGAGGAGAAACTTCTTGCAAAAGAAACTTTCTTGATTTTTATAACCTATATGTTGACTCAGTTAAGAGTCTGACTAGAGTAGAAATGACCACGTTGTAGACTGTGTTGCTAGTCGATGTATATCTTGAAAATAATACTGTATTCCAGTGGTATAGGCAGTTTCATGAATTTTTAAATTACATTTACCCATCTTAAAAACCAGTCTGCATTTTGTTATGTCTTGTTTTTCTCTTTAGAGAGGAGTTATTATGGCATTAAGTGAAACTGGACCTGGATGCCAGTTTGCAGAGAAGTCGTTGTCTCTGCCTAGAATCCATTTGATTTGGGGTGGAGACAAGCTAGCAATCTAGTGTTGAGATAAATATTAGTATCACTCACCAACTCTAAGTGTTTGTCCTCAAAGTAGCTGACATTTTATTTTTTCTTTCATCACTGACCCTGACCCTCAGCTAATGATTGAATGAATCTCACAGCCATGTAGATAACTGGAAGAGCACATGACTTTATAAAAACCAACAAGTCTACAATGTTGCCATTTCTTCTGAGTCTACACCAAGTACATGAGGCATCAATCAAGATCAGACCATAGAAATACTGAATCTTGAGGTCCTCTGTGTAGCTGAATATACTAATGTATAAAATGAGGTTGCATAAAATGAATGTTTTTAAAAGTCACTCCTGGCAGTATCTGTACCATGGTTAGAATTAAGGCATCCTAATTTCCAGCTTGGGATTCTTTCTAGTTGCCCATGGTTATCCATGAAAGGTTCCTGTTACATATCTTTTTCTACTTCTAAGACAAATTATGAAAGTCTGAGTGGCTTAAACACCAGTCATTCTCTTAAATAAAATATACAGACTTGCAAGTTCAGTTCCCTGTGACCAGCACTTTTACTGGCTGACAGATGTCCATCTTCTTGCTGTGTTCATATATCACAAAAAGCAAGAGGAATCCATGGGTTGTATCATCATGACCTACTTGCCCCTGCAAAGCTCCACCTTCAAAAATATTAGTGGAAAGTATGACCAAAATACGAACTTTCGAGATGAAATTCAGTCTGGATAAATTGCTTAAGTAATTTTTCATATGACAAACAGCACTAGGTATGTTTAATTTTTAATAATTATAGGCTTATGCAACTAATGAACCTTCAAATGAGTCCTTTTCTTATTACAGAATCAAATTTCTATCAAACCATAGAAAATTTCTATCCCAAATTATAGGAAGCATGGTTGGATGTGTATTGTATGATTTGGCCATGACCCATGTCAAGTATTCCTACCCATCAGAAATATTGGAGAGAAAAAGTCTTCCAGATGGGGAGGCTCAGAGGGAGGGCAAACCTTCATTTTTTCTGAGTGTGAGTATTAATGGTATGTGTAGAAACTCTCCACCATAGATTGCAATGTTCTTGGTCTAAATATTTCTTCCCTACAGAGACTTACTCTACAGCTAAGCTCTTTGTTCTACTTCTTTGTTCAGGTGTATATAATAACCCCCCCTCCTTGTTTATCTACGTATAATAATCCAGCCTCCTGAACCAGAAATGTGCATTAGCCCTGCCTCCTTGTTTAATTGTATATAATAATCAGGTTGAGAGTCTGGAGTGCTGTACCTTCTGCATCTGAACCAGAACATCCGCATCCCATATTTCCTGCATCTCTGTCTGAGTACCTGTCCTGTTTTCATTCCCTTGCTTCCCAAGTTAGGTAAATCCCTGGAACTGTGTGGACCAGGCAACTGAATATGTTTGCATATAGTATCATTCACACTTGACAGACAAGTAGAAATTGCTGCTGAGAAGTAAACTCAGTCCAAGGAGCCACTCACACCAGTGCATCTGTGTCTACTATACCTGAAGGACGGTCAGCATCGGTGTTGGGCTAATTCACACCTGGCAGACTTCCATACAACTTCCCTTTGCCCCAAATCTAAGATACATCTGAGAATGAGCTGTGAGTCCAACCTCATGTGAGCAGATGCCTGTGCCCATGCAGGTGAGACATAGAAGTCTAGGGAGCTGATTTGGGAATTGGTGCAACGGGGGCCAAGGGGCCAGTTCTGACGGCAACTAGTTTATTGTTTTAATTTTCTTAAGCAAAAAATTTTAAGTTACTGAAGTAAATAGCTCATATTTGCTTGGACTTTCTTAAGTCTGTAGAATGATATTAACAATTTTAATTCTGTAAAATTCTGAAAGGATCAGGTGGTTACCAGAAATTTGTGAGAGTACCCCAGAATCACATGTTTCTGATTGTCTTGGATAACTCTTCTATCACTCTGAGGAGACACCATGATCAGGCATCATACAGAAGGAAGTATTTAATTAGGGGATTTATTACTAATTCAGATGGTTAATTCATCTTCGTTAAGGAGCACAGCAGCTTGCAGCCAGGGCATGGTGCTAGAAAAGTAATTGAGAGCTTTATCTTGATCCACATGCAAAGACAAAGACCCCACTTCCAGTGACATATCTCCTTCATCAAGGCCATGCCTCCTAATCCTTCCCAAACAGTTCCACCAACTGGGGTGACAAGCATTCAAATGTGAGCTCATGGAGACTCTTCTCATTCAACCTCAACATTCCACTCCCTGACCCCCATATGTTTGTAGCCACCTCACAATGCAAAATGCACTCAGTCCAACTCGAAAAGTCTTTCTGTTTTAACACTGTTTAGAAGTCAAAAGTTCAAGGTCCAAAATCTCTTCTGAGACTCATAGCAATCTCTTAACTAACTCCTGCAGAGTCAAATTTAAAAAAAGCAGATCACATACTTCCAAATGACATACTTCCAAAAGGCACATAATATGCACTACCATTCCAAAAGGGAAGAAAGAGATCATAGTAAGGAGATACTAAACCAAAACGAGTCTGAAATCCAGCAGGACAAAGTGCAAATTCTGCATCTCCATATCTGATGCCAAAGTGCTCTTCAGGAATCCCACTCCTTCTAGTTTCATTGGCTACAGCATGCTTCTCTCCCTTGAACTGAATCCATGCCTGGTTAGTATGTCTTTGTGGCAGGTATCCCACAGTTCTGGCATATCCAACATCTCGAGGTCTCCAATGTAATCCAGGCTTTACTTAACAACTTCACAGAATGGCCTCTCTGGGCTTCCATTTAGGGACTCCCCTGCCACATGCCCCAGTAACTGTCCTCAAACACCAAGGAAGATTCTGTAACCCCTTTTATGTATCCTCCTTGGCTCTAAATCTAGAATTACATGCCCTAATGTCATGTTCTTCTGCTTGCTGGAGCTGGAACCTTGAATTACCCTTGCATATGTTTTTGTTGTTGATAATGATGGTTTTCCTTGCTCCTCAACTCCTTTTCACAAGATGGAAGCTTAACTGGGTGGGTCTTGCCCTGAGGTCACCACTACCCTTATACCATTTATGATTCGACTTTCTCTAAGCTTTTCATATGCTTGAGCACAGGATTTGACTCCAACATTACATTTCCAGATCCTCTTTTTCTTCAAAAACTGTACATTTTTTTATTCCTTTTTACCTTGCTTGCTTATTCTCACTGTAGATCATCATTAGAATGATTACTAATCACCACATGACACAGTCAATGCTTGGCTGTTTTGCTATCTTGAAATCTTCTCAGCCAATGTAATAAATCCAATTTACAATTTACTTTCTCAATTTAGCCTTAGTCGGATTCTCAGAAGAAAGGCAAAAAGTCATGTGCTTTGTTAAAATAGCCTAAGAATGGTCTCTAAGCCACTAATTAAGATTCTTCCCTTCTGGAACCTCTTGAGTTGGACCCCCACAGTTCAAAGCATCCTCTGTATTACTGTCTTTCATCTTCTTACTAGTATAGTTTATTAAGCCCTACTTAAAGCATTTGTCTTAGGTAGGATTTTATTGCTGTGAAGAGACACCAATGACAGTAATTCTTAAAAGGGAAACCTTTAGTTGGGACCACCTTATCATTTCAGAGATTTTGGACCATTATCATCATGGCAGGAAACATGGCAGTTTCCTGCCATGTTGTCCTGTTTCCAAATTATGTCTTATTAATCTTCTATTGCTGTGAAGAGACACCATGACCAAGGCAACTCTTATAAAAAGAAGTGACTTAATTAGGTGCTTGTTTACAGTTTCAAAGGTTAGTCTCTTACCATTATAGTGGGGTCACACAGGCATGATACTGGGGCAACAGTTGGAGAGACAGACCGTGGGCTTGGTGTGGGCTTTGGAAATCTCAAAGCTCATTCTCAGTGATTCACCAACTCCAACAAGGCCACATCTCCCCCAATATGGCCACACCTCCTAAACCTTTCCAGACATTTCTACTAATTAGGGACCAATTAGTCAAATATTGTGAGCCTATGGGACCAACTTCATTCAAGACACTACACTGGAGGAAATTAAGATCTTCTCTTAGGGTTCTTAATCTCATTGATTAAGGAATTTAACGTGAACTCAAACCAAAACCTGAGGACCTTTTTTTTTTTCTTTTTTTTTTTTTTTTTTTTTAGTGTTTAAGGAAAAACTCTAGAGCAGACAAACTGGAAATCTCCATAGTTTCCCAGAAGCGAAAGACAGAGGAGAAGGGAGAAAACCATGCTGTTTGAATTATGTTGGCATGGAGATTCAGCCACATAGCAGAGAAGCAGTGGAGAGAGGAGCGTTAGAAAAAGAATAAGGAAACCCAGAGTTCCAGCAGGAGCTGACTTAGGCTTTGGCCAGCATCCAGAAAGAAGAGGTCCAAGAAGGAAAGGAGAAAGTCATGCTCTTCTACATTAGGAGCCAACAAGGCAAGCAGATCCAGCAGAACCGCCTGGTGGCAGTGGCGTGACTACTAGGGGGCTTTCTAAAGGACTTCTGGAAGAGCTTGGGGTAAGGCATGGGGACCAGATGAGCTGTCACTCTAACTGGCCCTCCAGGGGTTCCAGGACCCCTTCTTAGTTCCAGTCCTACAGTATAACAGTTAAGCAGAGACAGTCCTTTATGAGATAATGAAGAACCAGGAACAGAACTTAACTGCCTTCTGACATTCCTGGCCTCCAACAGGGACATTCTCAGAACTGTGGCTTTAGGTTCCCTGCCCCGCCTGAACAGTCCCTATCTCCTCCTCTCACCAAAGTGAACAGTTCCTATAACTAAAGTTATATGGCAATGAAGTATCATGGTATTTCCTGAACAGTTCAGGAAATTACCTATGGTAGCAGTGCTTTAGGGTTTGAAATAATGTGTTTACTTAGCATCTAACAAACAAAAGCAAATGGATAAGGAGCAAGTGCCAGGTGGATCCGCAGATAGACAGCGAGACCCCATCCAATCCAGGACCAATGTATCCGTACTGCGGCAGGGACACTGCAGCAGCCTGCCTGAGAGCAAGCAAGGCAAGCATCACCAAATCAGGGCCTGAAACACAGTAGACACTGACTGGCGACCTTATGACCATCAGACTGAGGTTCCGTGGATGAACTTCCAGCCTTTCTCACTGCAAGCATTTTTATATTGTGAAATAAATAATAGTAAGTTCCATGGAGAATAGTTACTCTTTTTTCTTCTTTTTAAAATTATTTTCTTCATTTAAATTTCAGATGCTATCCCCAAAGTCCCCTTCACCCTCCCCCATCCTGTTCCCCAACTCCCCCTCCCCCCCCCCCCCCGCTCCTGCTTCCTGGCCCTGGCATCCCCTGTAGTTACCTTTAAGGTGTCCTTAGGGGCTCCATGTTTCTGATCTCCTTGGCTGCTTGCTACTTTTCCCTCCTTCACTTGAGAGTCTGAGATCCAGCCTGACTCAAGACATTGGTTCTGAAGGAAACAAGGAGGACCCCCTGCCTCCAGCATCCACACTCAACAATCTAATATAACATCTGACAGTCTCCCAGTATAGTTTTTAATCAAAGGATCCTAAATTCTACTCATCTAAGCCAATAATCCAAAGGTCACCAAAAGATAAACTTTTCACACTGGGCGATTCTCACTCCATCACCTTTTGTTTTAAGGATTTGACAAGGCACTACCCAGCCTTAGACTACACATATGAATGGTCCGTTCTGTACAGACCTACTGTTCATCTCTAAGATTTTCTTCCTCATTCTCAAAACTGAATTGCTTTAGGGAAAAGTGAAACTGCACTCAGTCGCCAAGAAGCTTTCAGGCAGCTACAAGAAAAACATATCCTGCTGGGCGTGGTGGCACAGGCCTTTATCCCAGCACTCGGGAGACAGAGGCAGGTGGATTTCTGAGATCGAGGCCAGCCTGGTCTACAGAGTGAGTTCCAGGACAGCCAGAGCTACACAGAGAAACCCTGTCTCTAAAAACAAAACAAAACAAAAAAAAAGATAAGAAAACACATCAAGACATGCCTATAGGTGCTGACATTTTGAATAGAATTTCAACAGCTCAGGTTAAAACAGCAAACGCTTCTATAGAGCCAAGGAAAGAGACAAGTTTAAAAGAAAATGGCCTATAGGATAGGGCAAAGGCTTTACCATCTATACACCTACCAGGTTAGTATTTATGGTCTATAAAGGGCTCCAAAATTCAAACACCAAAACCACAATCAATTGCCAATCAGTACATGGCTAAATGAAACGAGCAACTAGTTCCCAAACTATGAAGTCCAAATGGCCAATACATATATGGAAAAAAATGCTCAGTAACATTAACCAACTGGAAAATGAAGTTCAAAGCTGCATTTAGATTCCATCTCACCCTCACCAGAATGGTGGCTGTCCTAAAGAAAACCAACTGCAAGAACTAGGGAACCTATGGGAAAATGGAAGCCCTATTGCTGGTAGGAAAGGGGTGGAAGATAATCACATTAAATTACATAGACAAGACTCAGGCAAATATTTCGTGTTTCCCCTCTTTTGTGATACCTAGATTTGAATCCGTATTATATACATGTGACATGAAAACAGAAGGGCACTGTGTGGGAAAATGGAAAGGAAAGGTGGATGGGGGCATGAGAGGGCAACAGATGGTAGGAACTCTGTTCATAGTATTATCTGAATGAAACCACCTGTTAGAACTGATCACTATGTACAATGAACACACAGTAATAAGAGAAGAATGTGATAACAGCTCTGTTCTGGGGCTCTCCGCAAAGGCAAATAGTGATAAAGCCATCTATTTTAAGCCTATGTACACATCTTAAGAACAGGCTCCAAATGGTGGATTGAAACCATTTTTTAAACCTTGGCTCAGATATAGCTGAAGAAAAATTGTGCTATACAACACAAGGGATTTATGCTCAGTATCTGAGAAAAAGACAGATTGTTAGCTATCGCTTCTTTTTTAGTGACATTGGACTTCCCAAGCTACTCGAAATGTGTTAAGATTCTCCGTTAGCCAAACCTTATCAGAACGTGCCAAATCTTAAGTAAAAGTTACGTAAGTCTGCATCCCCAACTTTACAAATTTAGGTACGTGTTAGAACGTGTCTTGAATGATGAGGAACGGTTTTAAGAGACAACTCATGTATTTATCACTTCGAAAATGTTGATTATACAGCACTTCACTTCTTGTCTGAACTGTCTGACGGTGTGGTATAGCTGGAAATTTAAGCAGAGCCCTTATGTGTGCCCCGTGCAACAGCTGGGAACTTTGGTTTCATTGACTATATCACAGAGTCTAGTCAACGTTAGATGAGAAGACCTTGGTCCCATTTCCATTACTAATTTCGTCTGACTTTGCTGATGCTTCACAGAATGCTGAGCACCGTCCTTATCAGGTATGACATGTACGAAATCACACTCATGCCAAAGGCCATCCATGACTCCATGAAACTAAGAAGGATGCCCAGATACTTTGGTTGGCCCGCTGGACCGACCAGACTAGCAGATCTGAATTTTTGCTTCTATTTTGATTAAACTGGTTGGCAAACACTGTGGGCTTCATGTCAAACTGCACAGAATCATTTAACTCTAAGCCTTCCTAAATCTCCGACCCTTTAATACAGTTCGTCATGTAGTGGTGACCCCCAACCATAAAAAAATTTATTTTTTGCTACTTTATAATTGTAATTTTTCTACTTTTATGAATTGTAATATAAATTTTTTTGGAGATAGAGATTTGCCAAAGGGGTCATGACCCACAGGTTGAAAACCACTGTCCTAACACCTCATTTAGCATGTGTATACTTGGTATCCTATCAGTCTCCTCAACGATTTCTTGTCCGTTGTGTGTTGATTCTTTTCCTGACATTTATGAATGTCAGAGACTGTTTAAACCTCATGACAACTTTATTGTATAGATTCTGTTATTATCATTAAATGAAGAAGGTGTTGATCAGAAGCCCCAAGTCACTGCCCGAGCCCACACAGCTGAGAAGAGGCAGGGTGTAACTTCAGAGTGAAGTCTGTCTGGGGTCCAAAGCCTGAGACTTTCCAGTTTTTCCTAGTCTTGGGACAAGTTTCTTAGTTTCCACTATATTTTCTAGAGACATATAGTTATACATTGGAATTGCAACCATTTAGAAAAATTGTACAAGTTGATGTAAGTTATTCTTCTGTCAAGTTCACTTTTCTTTCAGGGAAGTCCTTCCTAGCTGTCCACATCAGCGGCAGATGTACAAGTCACCAACTGTGAAGGTTTTACAAATATCACTTATGACAAAGAATTCTGGATGTAATTTCCATGACCCCAACTCTACTGAACTTCCACTTTCATCTGCTTTAGACAACTCGATATCCAAACTATTTACCAGCTTCATTTTCACAACGAATAGACTGCTCACGAAGTACAATTGATACTTAGAAAGACTGAGAATAATATCTGGCTTCCACTCAAGATGAAGAAGTTCAATAAAATCAAAACACACAAAGATTATGTAAATAAACAAGTTCTAGAAATAGCTGGGATGATAATTAAATGTAGTTTGTTCTTTGTTATTTCATAGAAGCAAACTTCTTTTTAAATTAAAGAAAGAATTGAGGAAGGAACATAATGCGTTGCCTCTTGTATCCCTGGGGCTCAGGGGATCCCTCTGATAGCAGTCCTCAGACTTGGTGGTAAATTCCACACCTTTTTGCTCTGATTGGGTCTTCTCAGTTGAACCTAAACCTTTATCACGAGTCTTGTGATGCTCGATCATCAAACAACACTTTCCATGAATGTGAACCTGTGCCAGGTTCAATGTCTCCCTTTCTTCAAGACTTCATCATATAAACTCTGTGTCTATCCCATCCCATTACTTTTGGGATTATATTGCAGATGGCATCCTCTAGAAAGTCCCAGGGAACTTAAATGTAAGAGGCTCCCGAGACTCAATGGGGATGAACTCATCTGAAATGCCCAACAATAGGGATATGGAACCTGAAGAGGGTTTCTATTATCAATATTTTCATTTGAATCTATTGATAATCTGCCTTCTGAGTTGGGGTCAACATTGTAGTTTCTTATTAGTGAATCCTGATGACAATACATTTCTCTTCCAAGTGGTTCTTCTGGGCAGGGCTCTTTCCTCTGTAGCTCAAGTCTAGCTTTTTTGGGGTCCCCATCTGGCCTAAAGAATGTCTTACATGTCCTCATTCTGCTGCACTGTGGAGGATGGGACTCTCCAGACTCTGCTCTGCCAGCAACTTCCTCTCCCCAGATTTGCCTGGAAGCCAACTTTAAACAAAGGTCTCAGTGTTGTCTGGGAGATATTGATTTCTCTTGCTGAGATGTTCCCTGAAGTTTCCCTCATCCAAGCTTTGCTGGGAAATAAGCAATAATGGAGGCTCTGGCTGTTAAGAATACTTGGTTGCTCTTGCAGAGGACCTGGGTTTGGTTCCTAGTACCCACCTGAAGGATGACAGTCATCCCTAGCTCCAGTTGCAAGGGCTCTACCCCATCTTCTGGCCTCCAAGGGGATTCATGTGGTATTCTTGTGGTACCCAAGTACAAAACACTCATGCACATAAAAGTAAGATAAATGTAAACCAAAACCAAAATAAAGCAAATTTCACGGAACTCAGACAATTTGCTCTACACTCTAAAGACCCAAGGCCACACTGAATTCTCAAGCCCTTGCTAGGTTGGACAGAAAAAGGCAGAAAAATTCAACAAGAAATGAGAGCTGGGCTGATTTGGGCAGACATAGGTTTTCCTCACCCAGCCCCTTTGCAAACCTTATTTAGGCAACTCAATCATTGATCATCTCTCCTTTCCTATGTTTTGGGAGCTATGCTAAAGTTCCAAGATAGGAATTTATTTTTCTTTCAGCACACAGATTTGTCTTTAAATCGTGTTCTAAAAATTATTACTATTAAGTATCTCTTAACTTCATTTCACTCTACTATTTTAGTGGGGTGGCTGTAGCGAAGTACAGCATAAGATTTTCATTTCTGAAGTCAAGCATCTGAAATTATGTCACCCTTAAGCTATAGGGAAAGATCTCTCTTGGGTCTCCTTCCTGGTGTCTGTTACTTTGTTTGTTTTGGACTGTGGAATTTATTTAACTACTCTTCAGTTTCTCCTGGTGTGCATATCAGTTCAAATTTTGCTTCTTATAAACATGCCAGATTTACTGGTCTTACCAGATTATGACCTGTTCTCCTTTCATATAAGATGATTCTAATTTCATTCCCTACTTTTGTAAATGATCATATTTTCAAATAAAATAACATTAAGAAGGACTGTGGGTTGGTATTTAAATGGAGATGCTGGGAAGAGACACAATTCAGCCTGTAATTTCATTTGCTATTTAACGTTAACCAATCTTTATTAAATGAAATTCAAGTAGCTAGTTAGCTTTATTTCTGGCTTTGTTGTCTTTCTCCTATTTTCTTGTTTTTTTCCCTCTCTCTTTGCTCCTATTGAAATGGATTTGGTATAAAGAAGGAGATAGGAGTTTTAAAAAATACCTAAATATTTTACTGAAGAGTCTGACCAGCCCAACAAAAGTGCTCAAGCAGATGAAAGCACTCAATAAATGCACTTAAGATTGAGTCTAAACACTGAACATAAAACTAAATTTCTGATCTGTTTGAACGGATAAAGGTAGAGCTACAAGCCTATTCTTGGGTTCTGAAGAAATCTTAGAGAAATAATACAAGAATAACAGAGTTGAAATGATCTAAGGGGCTACTGGATTTTAAAAACATGTTTTCTGTGTTTACTGGAGCAAGTTGATGGAGTTCCTGTGACCCCTTTGCTTGGTGATAGACTCTAATCCAGACTGACCTTGAAGTGTAACTCCTCCTGCCTCTTCCTGCACTGTTGGGGTAACAGACTTGAGGCACTGTGGCTGGTACAGACCTTCACTGCTAGCCTGGAGGGCAGAGCAATGGCCTAGAATGGAGGCAATTCTTCTTGTACTTTCTGAGACTTTTATGCATCAGTGATAGGCAAATACATCGTTTCCACCCCACCCTCTCTCCTCCACTTTTAAGACAGATTTTAACTTTTGCTGGGAGGTAGTCAATTATTTGGGTGAGAAGTTGCCTTTATGCGCATGCCTGTGTGTAGTGATTATGAAGGGAGCCAGCAAGAGAAGGGAGCCCCAAAGCAGCTGTGGACACTCTAGGAGCAATGTTAGTGAGATTATAGTAAAGCATCATTTCAGATCTATTTAAATGGTTGGGAGGGGGAACTACAGTGCTAAATTGATAAACATTTTTCATAAAATTTCATTTAATTTATTCATTGACTTGACCCTTGATCATGTGATCACACGATAATCAATGTCAAAGACTGGAGACTAAGATCACTCTGAGAAAACTCGAGTCACTAATTCCTACTCAATTTTGACAGTGTAACTGACTTTTTTTGAAACATTTTGTGAGAAGTGATGCAGTTCCAGAACATTCTAAAATGTTATCATTTAGAATACTGAATATTGCATTTAGCTTTGCAATACTGTGTAATGAGACATTGTTTTTATTGAAAAGTATTGTTTTCATGTAATATATTCAGATGATGCTTTATCCTGTTCTCAACTACTGACCCCCTATACCCACCCAACTCCCAGCCACTTCTTTCTCTCTCTTCATAAACCAAGATACTCACATACATACGTACATACATACAATATACATACATGCATACATACATACATGCACACACAGTCACACACAAAATACACAAATAAAATTAAAAAGTACAAAATTGGAAACCAAAACATACAACCAAAAGACCAACAAAACAAAAAAACAAACAAAAAACCTGCCCAAACATATCAAATATCTATGAGATAAAAGGCCTCTAAACATACCTTTGGGTTCATTTGGTATTGACCATCTACTGGTGGGCATGGGGGTCTACCATGAAGTGTGCTTAACAAACCAAGTGATACCTCATTGGAGTAGACTACTTTCTATTTGCAAGCAGACAGATTTTTGATTAAAGGATAAGAGTGAGTCTCTACTTCCCCATCTCAAGGTTGAAATCCAATCTGGCTTGAACCTGTATGTGCAGCCACAGTCTCTGTGAGTTCATTTGTACATTGTCTTCCTGTGTTTGGAGAACAGTTTCTTTTGGTGTCGTCCATCACCTCTGGCTCTTTTAATATTTATGCTCTTTCACAGAGGTCCATGATATCCCATTTAGGACGAAGCACTCCAACATGTCTCCCTCGCTGAACATTGTCCAGTTGTAGGTCTCTGTGTTACTTTCCTCTACTGTAAGAAGAAGCTTCTCTGATGATGGCTGATCAATAAATCTAATAACAGCTCATTCAGAGGATGTGGAGAAATGTATTTATTACTGATGGAAGTGCAAACTTGTATAACCACAATGGAAATCAATATGGTGTGATATCCAGCTAAACTACTCTTGCGTATACACCGGAATGATTCTATGTCCCAGTACAGTGATATTTGCTCATCCTTGTTCATCCAGGCTCTACTTATAACACCCAGATATTGAAAGCATCCTAGATGTTCATCAGTGAATGATGAATGACAATACATTTGCACAATGGAATATTACTCTGCTGTTAAAAATTATAAAATTACAAAATTCTTAGGTAACCAGAGGGAGCTAGAAAAAAAATATCCTGAGTGAGGATAGACATAGGCATAGCATTTGAAGATTATATGTCCCAGTACAGGGCAATGCCGGGGCCAGGAGGTGGGAGAGTGTGGGTTAGGGAGCAGGGCAGGGCGAGGTTATAGGGGACTTTTGGGATAGCATTTGAAATGTAAATAAAAAATATCTAATTAAAAAAATAAGCCTTTGTCTTAAAGACAGGAAAATTAAAGAAAATAATGTAATAGATCCTTGCAAACAAAACTTGTTTGAAATATGTTTGATATTTACAAACAAATAGATATGAACATGAAATGTTCTGTAATCGGCTGAATTTTTTGGTATGATTTACATATATGCAATTGGAAAAATCATATGGTGTCAGAAATTACTGACAAGATTTTTTTTAAGTAAAGGTGCTTCATCTAACCAAATGACATGATCAGACACTGACATCATGAAAAGGAATATATATATATATATATATATATATATATATATATATATATATGGGGTGTTTTGCTTCTTTGTATAATCTCCCATGGATATCTTGTAGAAAACATTAAACTGCTATGTTCTAGAAACAGTTCACATCTTTCAGTACTAGCTAGCAATCTTTTCTTTCAAACTCTGAGTAGGAGATTTATTTTAAACTGCATAAAAATGTAATGCTGCTCTTCGGTTTGGAAATTAGAATCAGAGCCAGGGAATCCAAGATTGAGTTCATCAGCAAAACTGGCAAGGCTTTTCTTTGCACAGTGAATTAGGCAGTGGTTATGTTGCCTCCAGTCGGAGACCAGCAAGCGCATCCTTTAAGAAATGGAATGTTTGGATTTGGTGTAGAAATGGGTGCTGAGCTCACTCTTTAGGAGTTTTAGTGTGTCAGCAGATTTTTTATGTGTGTGTCATTCAAATTTTTGCTTATTTTTTTCTGGGAATCTAAATTTGCTCCCTGGATCTTTTAAATGACTGTTAGAAAAAAAAAAGTAATCTTGTATACAAGTGGTAGTAAGGGCAATGTGCTATTAATTAATCAAAGAAAAGAAAGGAGTTACTTACTACATTTGTGAACTAGTAATAAGAGGTTTTTCATCCAGAGAAAATATGTCATTTCAGAAATGATCCTCGACCTGACCAAATGGATAGATAGATGGATAGATAGATAGATAGATAGATAGATAGATGACTTTGCTAGATCGCTTGACCATGGGAGAAAATTTTACTATGCTTAAAACCATATTAATGACAATTCAGGAAGATTATACCTTTTAAATGGGGTTGTCTTTATTGAAATGAATTGTGAAAAGAAAATAACCTTGATAATTTTTAACCAAAATAAAAACTAATAAGCAACAACTTAGAAAAAGAATCAGTCTTTCTTGTTATTTTCCCATTGATATAATAAATTACTGAATAAAAAAGAAATATAAAGGAGGACATGACTAAACTTTAGGTATGTTGGAGGAGAGCATTTATTGTAGGTAAAAGGGATTGGATTACCCAGGAGTGAGAGGCATCCAAGAAAGTCCAGAGTAGACATCACCTTGAGGCAGGCCACAGGAGTAGAGCACACAGTATTCCGTAGCATCATCTTCTCTGAGGAGCCAGTGGAGCCATTTCTCTCTGGTCTCAGGGTCAGAAATATATACGCATCTCATGATTATGGTTTGGAAGTACAACTTAAACACTGAACCATACCCACCCTTGCATCATGTGAATCTCCTTACCTTGACTGAGGAAAAGAAGCAGACACATTTATTCCTACTTTGACAAACTTTAATCCTTAAACATGCAGTTTGGAGAACAATGATCAACGTTTAATTCATCTTTGCTTCATATTCCTTTCCCCATCATTATGCCACCTGCCTTGTGAAAACTAGATTTGTCTTTATTACTTGCACTGTTATGAGCAACTCAGAATTATCTCTCACCAATTGTACATGTCACCATTTTTTGGTTGAATCTGCACAGGAGCACATCTCATCAGGACAACATATGCATTTCCCATGGCGGCAGCAACAGATTACTGTGACTTTAATAACTTCAACGGGATTAGTACCATGGGTATCTGATGACCAGCATGGGGCTGTGGGGCTCTGATTCTTCTCAAAGCCTTTGGAAAGAATGCTCTGGTCTTTCACCTTCTAACCTCCAGCGTCCACTTGTGTCCTCTGGGTTCCAGCTCTGTCTGTCTTTAAAGCCAGCAATATGATGCCTTCTTTCTTCCTTGAAATCTTGTCTCCTTCACATAAGCACTCAGCAATTAGATAGAACCCACCCAGAAAGGCCAGAGTGATTGCATCTGAAAGTTCTTAACTTAATTAGGCTAGCAAATGCCCTCTGGCAAAAAGGCAACATATTCATGATTTCATGTTTCTGAGGAGAAGAAAGGAAACATCTTGGGATAAAATATCTCTGAGGAACCATTTTACAACATCAGCTATGACACTCATTTATCCAATCACTTAATAGATTTCTTAGGCATTTGCTGTGTGTCTATCATGATTTTTTGTTTGTTTGTTTTTGTTTTTGAGTTCAAGAAAGAGGGATGCTATAGTAAGTAAGCTCTCTAAATTCCCTCTTCTCGGGGAATCTTGTTCTATTCTGTGGGGAAAAAAACCTTTCAGTTATGGACAGAGTATCATGACAGTAACACAATATACACACAGTACAACAGCCATGGGTTTTGGTGATCATCAAAAGCTGTCTTCAGAGGAATGTGGAAACATGATTTTGTAAAGATGATCTGTGAAAATACTTACGGCTAAAGTGTGAATTGAAGAGAAATTGGTTTATAGTTAAAGTCAGGTAGGAAAGAATATTTCAGTCCAGCTTGGAATAATTATAGTCTGAGTTAACACATAGTATTGGAAGCATTAAGATGTACAGTAAGTCAAAGTAGGACAAAGACACTGAAAATCACCGTTGGACTGGTGAGGTAGCTTGCCATGTGAACGCATTTGTTGCCAACCCAATGACCTGAGGTCATTGACCAGACTCTGCATGGTTAAAGGACAGTACCAAGTCCCACAGTTTATCCTTTGACCCCTTCACAATCACACATGCTATGGCAAACACACATGCATACATGCAAACAAATAAATAATGATGGTGATTTTACAGTAAATATGAGGAATGGTGTTGAAGCCGAAAAGGGCTGGATAAAGGACAAAAAGAGTCATAAAAGAACATTACCTAAGAGTTGGAAGTCTGGGGGGCAAAGGGGGGACCTGAATGTAGTAGACCACCTGTGTCAACAAACTGCAAGAATATAAATGGTCTGACTACAGGAGCAAGTTTAATTTTAAAAGTTCAAATTACACACATATAACTTAAGTGGTCTAAGGAGTGAGACTCAGAGGTGGTTGTCAAAGGGACTGTACAAGTCAAGGAAATGGGAGGCTAGGATGTTATGTGAGGCTCCTCTGAAAACATGACATTGACTATTTAGAAATTTCAAGAAAAAATATTATTGAGAAATACAAGAGTCAAGATGACAGAGGCTTCAAAGAGTATGGGAACATTCCTTGAGTGTTATGTTTTTATAATATGCCTTTTAAATTTAGTGCATATATTATTGTGATTCGTATTAGCTTCCTTTAAGGTGAAAGAAATAAATAAAGCTTGAGGGTTGGAAAGTGGGATGTTTCGAAAAGAGAAGCTGCAAGGTGGGGGAGGAGACCAGAGAACTCCAGGCACGCTAGCAACCACACAGAAGGTCCTGGTATTGCTGACACCACGCATCCAGTTTCCTAATGTTCCGGGTTTTTTGCCAGTTGGCATCATAGTATCTGAATTGCCAAGAAAATCATCACTTCTCCATGAAGCCAACTTGGAAAAGTGGTTGTAAGATGGAAAGCTGTGGGAAGAAACGTGAGAGAGAACATGATAGTGGAGCCTGAGATATCATGTCAACAGTGGGGGAAGGGAGTAAGCTGAGAGGACATGGTTGGTTACAATTTCCGCTTCTTTTCACCAACATAATAACACATTTTCCTTTAAGAAAAAATGGAAATCTAAAATCTAAAATGGATACAGTTTTAAGGTAGGTCTATACTTTTCTTCTGTTGAGAAGTAAAAGTATCTACAGGTAAATGGGGAATAGGTAGCCCAAGGACTAGGCAATGAACTGAAGGACTATGAAAAGAAGGAGATGAGACCAATGAGTGAGTCACACCTCTCCGTTGGCATTGGGAAAATGCCATGTATTGTTAACGTCTTGACAGCACCTGGGAGAAGTCCTATTGGTGTTGAAAATAAGTTCATTGAGTTGATGTTGTAAGCACTCCATCTAAGGTTGATGTTCCTATAAGAAAAGATACCGAAGATAGGGTAATTTACTTTTTAATCCTTAATTTTACTCTCCCTTGATGTGGCTTAAGCAAAGGGACTATTAGTCTAACAACCAGCTGGACTGCTCTTATGTCAAGTCCATCTTGACTACTCCATGAATTCTTTAAGATATTTATACTAAAGGTTGTAGAGGGCCCAGGCTCCTGAAGGTTTAGCCAACTAATGCTTTTTGAAATTCTCTGTATTAGACTTTTTTACTGTCATAAGCCAGCTGACTGGATGACCACCTCCACCTTGAAAGCCTTTTCCTGATGAAGGAATTGCTGGGATTCATACTAAGCAGCAAGGTTGTGGCTGTTCCAAAACACCAGCCTTAGTGACACTGATTGTGTGTGTGTGTGTGTGTGCGCACGCGCGCGCATGCACGCGTGTGCATATGCGTGTGCATATGTGTGCATGTGTGTGTGTGTGCATGTGTGTGTGTGCGTGTGTGTGTGTGTGTGTGTGTGTGTGTGTGTGTGTG
>NC_034600.1:40520134-40524905 GCF_900095145.1 Mus pahari | reverse complement strand
GTGTGTGTGTGTGTGTGTGTGTGTGTGTGTGTGTGTGTGTGCTATGATCTGATCTCTCTAAAATGAAGAGTTGTGATTGTTCCAAACCAATAGATTTTTCAAATATCCCTTCCTGGGCAATGTAAGCAGGCCACTTAATGCTGGCTAAATTGAGTTGCCTGGGAAACATTTCTTGCACTCCTTCTACTTATGTTGTAACTTCAGCTCAATAGAAGCCTTTTTGGAGTGGTCTTTTCTTGCTTATATTCAGTAGTACAAGCTGAGATGGAAACATGAAGACAGTAGACCAAACAACAGGCAGGAACAACAACAGGGGAAGCTTGACAAGTGACTGTCAGCTGAAAAGTGGGGGCCATTGTGGAGGTTTGATAGTTAAAAGAGGCAGATTACTTGCAGGCAGCTTGACATCTTAAGAAGCCAACCAAAGGCACACAAACCTAACAGTTCCTAGCTTCCAGTTTCTGATGCTACAATCTGGAAGAGCCCAGCTTGTCTCCTGGTTTCCACCTCCAACCCTAACTCCTGAGCACAGTTCATCAACAACTTCTTTTTAACAGATAAAGATCCAGATGTGCAATGTTGACCTGTCACTGAACCTGCCTCCCCTGCCCCTGGCAATGTCACGCCTGAGTGATTCTGTTCTTGTAGGAGCCAAGTTCCTGAGCTGTCCACTAGTAGGAAGGTGTCCCATGACATCTTCCTCCTTTCTGACTATAGTCTGGACAGAGGCAGGAGCTACAAGTCATCTGGCAATGGCCACCAAGCTGGGGAAGGGATCAAGCATCCATTCCTGGTTGCATGCCTTCAGTTGCGTGCCTGCAACTGAAGACTTTCCAACACTATCTGGGCAGGAAAAAGAAGAGAAGATGGATGAGGGAGGGCAGAGAGCTGCCAAAGCCTGCCAGGAGCCTAAGAAAAAAACCTGCAGGGTCTGATCACCAGACAAGTGCAAACACGTAAGCAAGTCTTCAATGCCAAGGTCTCAGACTTAGATCTGATCTGTTAACACTGGTTTCCACCAATAGCCAAGGATGCTGACACTCAAAAGGCCTACACAGGGACTACTCAAGGCCGAGAGCTTTACAGCATCAGTAAAGTGAAGGACCATGATCCCAAGGCCTGAAAGGCAACTGTGACATCTGTGACATTAGGCATTGCTACTTGCCTGTTTCTACTTGCTTTACTGATGCCCCGCCCCCAAATCCTACTTCTCTTTTACATACACAGCACACACACACAATCAAGTTTAACTCAGGGGCCAGCTGCCCTAATCAGACAATAGCAGCGACAAAGAGAAGACACCTGCTAGTATGTTTGACCTGGAAATATATTTATAAGTAGCAAGTCACGTCTTTGCCCATCTAATTATCTGACAAAGGACAAATACCACTAACATAGTCAATTGGAGGCAGGTAGAATTTTTAATGTATGTAAGATCTTTCCAATGACCACACCAATTTTGGAGAAAGTTCAATAATCCTCAAAATAGAGTAGGGGAAAAAAAATCTTTCAGTTTTAAGTCTCAAAATAATTTCTAGCTCAGTGGCCAAGAACCCAAAAGATGTTTTATGCTACTAACAACTCAACCCAGCTCCCCCAGTGACCAACACTGACATTGTGATTTCCTTGGTTTACTTCAGCAGTTAGTTGGGAAGAGAATCATCCTGTCAGCCTCCAGGAGTTAAAGCCCTTCTGGAAATGATTATGGTTCATTTATTTGCCCACCCACTAGATACAAAAATAGCCTGCTGTCTTCTTAGAACATGCATTCACTCTCCAAATCATATTTTATGCCAACTTTCAAAAGAGAAGGAGCCACACCAGGATTGATTTCATACCAAGTTCCATTTTGTATTTCTAGTAGCAGTGCGTGGTAGACAGGTGGACGGAGATTGCACCTCAGTTGGCCTCTTCTTCGTCACAGTTTCTTTTCTGATATGATTTAGCTAAACTTGAGCTAAATGTAAGCTAACTAAAAACTGAACAGCGGGTGACCAAAGGTGATTGTTAGTGAATAACCCTTCTCCCCCTTAGCAAAGGGTCTAGGGATAATATGCTTTATGGGATGGTTAAGATTTTTTCCAGTGTTTAGGAAATATTAATTATATGAATGCTAGAAAATATCCCCTAAGGATTTCTGGCTTTTGCAAATGGGGTATAAACAGAGATAATGATCCAAAAATAAGTACCCAACTCAAAGAGAAAGAAGAAAACAAAGAAATTCCATGTTCTATAGTTAACTTATTGTGTAGCAGTGCTCTTGATCCTGTACATAAGATTTACTCAGGAAACACAAAAATAGAGAACGGCACCATTTAAGTGTGTTTGCATACTTTCTAATCACATATGGGTTGTTCAAGGGTAGAGAGGAAATCAATGTGGCACAAAGGAAGGACAGAGAGGAGGTTATACATCTCACCCTCCCTTGTTGGCCTGGTTTAAGGATTTTTTATCAGGTTTTAGATTCGGTGAGGAGGTATGGCATGGGGTGGGAGCTGTGGAGGGGAGGGTTCGGCTCTTAAAAAAGCTATGTGGTGGTGAACATACAGTGGAGTTAGTTTCTATTTTGTTCATGAGCAAGTGGAAGGTTCTTCTTCCAAATAGGGAAATAACTGAAAACCAGAGAGTATTGGGGAGCCACCAACACAGGGTGCTGCTTGCTGAATGGTAAGTAGTAAAAACTCCACTGGACTAGGAAAGGGTACCCAGGAAGCTAGGAGATGTTTCTCTCATCAGCATGACCTGCATCTGGGGAGCAAACCAAGGCGCTCTTGTTCCCATGATTTACCGTGAAACAGACAATATGAGGAGCGTGTGGTCTTGTTGTTTGTTACTCCTGAACAGTCTCATTCTTTGCACAGATTTGATAGTGTTTGGAAGATTCCTTGACTCAAATACATTTTAGATTAGAAATCACAGACTAAACTGTAGCTACAGCAGTAAATAGTACTTCTTCAAGGTCGGAATACCTAAGAATAAATTGTCCTGTTGCAAGATCCCCATTTTATAGATCCATCTGCTGTAGATGGTATGAAAATGTCTCCACAAGAGTTGAATACTTAAAATTAAAGTTGCATGTAACATAAAAGTGAGGGTCAAAGTTCTATATGCAATTTAATTATATCCCCGAATGTAGACCTTTGCCTATTTATTGCAATGCATCATAAAACATAGCCAATAGAATATTCAACACATCCTTAAACGTTTAGATAATATATTCATGAAGAATCAATGTGTTGTTATGTGAACAATATAAACAGTGAATACATCTTTACCAAAATAAAATAATACTTAGAGAAAAACAAATAGTAAATTGATCTCATTTGTAAATCACCAAGAAGTTGAAGTCCAGGAGTTTCATTTAGATGATAAGCAACAGGTTTAGCTACCTTGAGCTTTGTAATGCAAATATCACACAACAGTAGAACTGACTGCATTTAATATGATGGCATATGTACAATAGAGCAGTCAAAAATTGTAAGCATTATTATGTTACACAGCAAAGATTAGTTTAGGCACCTACCTTCAAGGAACATGAAATGTAATGGAGAAGACTTATGTCACCTATTGTTCTGCTGGGGTTTGTTGCATACCTACTACTTCTTTATAAAGTGACATTGAGGTGACAACGGCATTGAATTACAACATAAGCAGTAACCCCAAAAGACTGTTGCCTTATCGTCACCATATAAGTTTGATGGGATTACCTCTGAGACAACTTTTCTGAAACTACTATTCCATTCCTTTTTCTTTTCAACTGCACTAACAGAAAGCCCTTAGGAATTCAGAAGTGAATTTTAAAGGCTTCTATTTACCAAAGATTCTATGGCTGGTCTCCCATAATATGCCTAGGCATTCTTTCCTTAGCCTAAATCATCCTCTATGGGTGGACCTTCCAATAACAGAGAGAAATTGTGCTTTACTGGCTTTCAGTTCAATACTTACACTTCCTCCTGCATCACATTTGACATCTGGGTGTTCTTTATGTATTACCAACTGTACTTCAAATGTCCCTTGGAGCCTCTTCCACTACACTTTAGTTAACTTAGCCCTTCCCTCTAGGATATTACTGCTGCTTCTTTTAAAACTTACTTTGAGGCTTTGGGTTTCCTCCTATAAAATGTATTCTTATAGACTCTATATTTGTTGTATTGCTGTAAGGAATTAATCCCAAATTCGGTGGCTTTAAATACTAAACCCTATCATATTGACAATTTGGAGGTGGAAAATCCAAGATAGACATGCATGTGCATGTTCCTTCTGGGACATCTCAAGGAGAATGCCATCTTCAGACACCAACCTGCTTTCCTGGGCTCTTGGATTCTTCAAGTCTGGTCCTCCCTCTGTATGATTGCCATATTTCTGGCTCTCATGCCTGCCTCTCTTCCTTTGAAGGACATTTGTGGTATCACGATGAGCTTAGACTCCTCAATGACCCAGAATGATGTCCCTGTCTAGATACTCCTAATAGAATCACACTTGTAAACTACTTCTGCTCAGGTAGTCCATTCATAGTTCTGTGGATTGCAGTGCACACTGGGCAGAAACCCTTGTCCTTGTCATCACAGGGCAAGAGAGGTCTCTTTTTCTAATATCCAAATCTAGTCTGGCCTTTTGTTCTTTGTGGGGCACTCATAACTTCCAAGGGACCAGGAATAGCTTCAAAATCTTTCTGACCTCAATTAATGATCAAATATGTATGTGTGTATTATATATATAATACACACATACATATAATCATATATATGTATATGTATGTATATATATATAT
>NC_034600.1:40482111-40520114 GCF_900095145.1 Mus pahari | reverse complement strand
ATATATATATATATATATATATATATATATATATATATATATATATATATATATATATATATATATATATATCCAAATCAACTTATACACAGAGAGAAAAATCCTTACAAAATAATAGCTGTGTATAATAAACTGTGATTTTTTTCTGTCCAATCCTGTTACTTCAAAAAATACTGCTGCTGATGTATTTCCCTCAATTCCTGACAGCTTACACGGTTACCTATCACAGTTCCAGTGTTACCACCATACAGTCAAATTGTGCACTATTCAAGCAAACTACCTATAGATCCCAAAGAGACCACGTTTTCTCATCATGTGTATGTTAGGTTATCCTTTGGTCCTGCAAAGGGGGGGTTCACCTGTCTTCATCTAGTAGCTCAGGGGGCCATGCTGAAATAGAGATTTGTAACTTCCCAGCCTAGAATGATGTTGTTGTTGGATCACTTACTACATAGTCCCTCCTCTTCATCTCTCTGCTTTCTGTGGAAGTCTCTCTGTTTTCCCCTTCCCCCTCCCTCCCTTCCTCCCATTTATTGCCCCTCTCCCTCTTTCTTTCCTTCTTGCCAACTCTCCTTTCTATTTATAATTTTCCTCTCACTCCTCTTTCTCTCAATCTCTTTCCCCACCTCTTTCTTCTCTCTGTCTTCCTTTCCTCAGAGCCCTGTCACTCTCTTATCACAGCACACACACCATCTCCGCATCTTTCTCCTTTTTATCTCCTTCCTTTCCCTGATTTCTGTCCTCTCGTTTTCTTTTCTCTCTTTCTGAAGAGACTGGCACGGTAGAACCTAATAGCTTTTGTTAAAAACAAAGAAGACTTATAGGGACAAGCAGAAAGTTAACCCCCATAAGGAATCCTGTGGAGATAATATTTGCATAATTTTCCAATATCCAGTTTCATGTACTTTGACAATACTAAGTGGCTGTGCTATAGACGTTCACATTGCTTTGATCCTGAAGGTCAATAAGCATTACAGACCAGGAATTTTTGACAGAAAACAAAAATTCAGGATAACCTTCCTGGTGTTTTAATAAGTGTTCATGATGTATATAGTAACTAAAGGTGAGATTCTACGAGGAGGATGAATGTAAAGAATTTTTAGTAAAGAAATAAAGGAATGACTATGAAATAATATGTGGCCTTCAAATCGAGTACTCCTGATGTCCACCAAAGTTATTCTTTTGTAGCCAGACATTTGTATTTGCATTGATCATTGCGACTTAACATCCTCTCGAAGCAGCTTCTCAGCATTAAATGGTATCTTAGAGAAAAGCCACTGGGTCTATGGTGAGGTCCATAAAGGACCTGCTTGTCTGTCTGCATCCACTCCACCACTGGGAGATTGACTGCACTGAGCCCAGGCTGCCACCTGGGCAGGTACCAAGCTGTATGAAAATGTTGAGACACTGCTCCAGGGTGGGAAAGCAGTCTGAGATGTGAGAAAAGCCACCTGGGAGGGGCTGGGGTGGGGTGAGGGGAAGCTCAGGGTTGTCCCAGCAGGTGATTGCTGTCCTTTGCTTGATGGAGGCAGGCTTGGTGGCAGTTGTGGCTGGAAGTGCAGAGTCCTGGTACAGGAGAATAAAGATGCAGCTCTGTAGACAAAGGCCTTCCCCAGGTTCATCACAGTGGATCTTGATGAAAATAGACAGTCCATGGTTCTAAACAGCTTATTGTCATGATGAAAAATGGATTCATAAAACCATACTGAACTTCTCAGGGTGGGCCAAAGATTAAAAATCTTTTGCAGGGAGGGGTGTCTGGGAAGTGAAGCTTATTGGCTAAGCCCTCTAGGCTTCTAGGTTCCTCATTAGCATGGAGAACTTTGCTTTGTGTCCACCGAGTCTCCAGGTCACAACCTGCTCTACCTTACCAAACTTCTGGGCATGGTTTTACATCCCATACCTGCTGTAGAGTTTCTTGAAGGAATCTAGCAATCATAGGTATTTAAGACTATAGCAACCTGCTCAGTTAGTCATCAGTGGAGACTGTAGGGATTGCAGCTTCTAAGATGTTCCTGTGCTTAGTAAAGCCTGCTGATCATGGCACCGAAACTACTAAGACCTTTAAAAATGAATCCACCAATGAGCTCTGCAGGGACTCAATAGTATCAATGTCATTTCTCCCTGGAGATCAATTCCTTTCAAAAGCCTCAACCACAAGAATTCTCCAATGTGACAGATAGAGAGCTTGAAATATACACTACTCAATCATGTCTTTTCCTAATCAAAGGAGCTGACAAGATGAAGGGACCACATCTAACATCTGGGTTTTGGACGATTTGAGCCTAGGGAAAAGAGTTCCTGGTACTCAGACCACAGCCTTCCCTGCCCTTGCTTCCTGACTTTCTGCCCTACTTTATCCGGACTGCCTATTTCAAGCCATTGCTTCCTCGTGCTCAATGATGTTTCAATCCTTGCTACTTTACTTTCAGTAGACACATCATGAAATCGATTTCATTATAAAAGCACATTTTGGTATTTAAAGAGGAATGAGCTGGGCTATGACATAACTGTGCAAACTGCAGAGTATTGGGGCCTCCTTGGCTAACTACACATGCCTAGGAGTCTGTATGTAATGTGTGACCTATAATGCATAAGAGTCCCTGCTGGGATATTCTGATAAGGAAAAGTAGCAAGGCCTCCAAATTGAAGTATCATGGACACAAATGAATCCTGTAGCTCTTGAGTTGGGAAGAATTCTCCTTATTTAGGGAGAGGGTTAAAGAGATGAATACAATTTTACATAGAGAGCTCTGAAAGATGCTGAGAATTTTGTAGCAAAAGATACAGAGAACATGTAAAGCAATCTCTCCTGGGTATGTTTGCGGCTGACCTTCTTTTCTCATTTTATATTCAACATTATTATTTTTTTTAAAGTCTGAAAAAAAAGCGAAGAGTCAATAGAACAGCCTTGTCTTTCCATGAACATTTTGGTTGTCATAATTTCAGAGATCAAAGGGGGAGACAGCTTGTTTGTTGTTCTGACCTATGTCTACTCTCTGATTGGACATCGGTCCCAGTTTGAATGAGGAGAAGCCACTCTATTACTTCACCCCACTGTTATGCTACCTACAAATTCATGCAATAGCCCCTAGGAACTGGAGTTGCCAAGTAAGACAGAATCCGATTGGAATCTAACTGTGGTTTTCCTCTTACTGCATTCCCTATAAAAGCAAGCAAGTCACCTGTCAAGGTCATATACAGAAAGGCATTGCTTTTCACAATGATTAAACACTTTTTTTTTCTAGATCTTGCATAATTTTTTTATCCATCTGGTTATTTAGGATTTCATATTATGTGTTACATGAAATTGAATTTCAAGGTACTTCTCCAGGGAATTTGGCTTTCATAGTCCTCTGAGCAGAAATATGCAATAGCTTACCTACATATTTCATAGGATTGTTGTTTACCATTCTTATTCTATAAGCAGGTAAGCAAACTTCATTTGTAACAAAAATTAGCTTCTCATAACTGAATTTCATTATAAGAATTATAGGGGCATGTCCAGTATAGTCAGAACTAGATCCTTTTGGTTTCTTGGCTAGAATTTTACAGTGTTCATGTTAGCTGGAATCTCCAGACATCTAAAAAGAATTAACTTCTTTCTGTAAACTACTAAAAATGTTGATGACAAATTTTATACCATAAAATCTGGATACTTTTATCAAGATAAGAGGTAAGGTCTAATTGACTTTAATGTCCTTGGTTTTAAAAAAAAAAGTACGTTTTAATTGACATCTACAGTTGTCAGTAAAGCTAATGGAAGTCTTCTTTTAAAGGAAAATTAAGGCTCTTATAGCTGGACTTGAGCAATAGAGCTTGGCAATGTCTACTTTTGCATTAGGATGCATAACTTAATTTATCCCAAAGCACTATTACCCCCCAGTGTTCCCTGTATGTTCCCCTCTCTGTCCCTTCTTCTCTTTGGAAAGGAGCCCCGTGATTCCTAAATTAATTAACTTGTATCTGGTTTGGGACAAATTAAATTTTACATGTCTCTGTGCTGATGCCCGAGAGGCTATTTTCCTGCCCTGTGGCTGTGTTTGGCCCCATTACTCAGCCTAGCTCTTCTTGCTATCACACTGCTCTTGGTACCTGTGTGGGGTGATGCAGTAAATAATGGGAGTGTGTGTGTGTGTGTGTGTGTGTGTGTGTGTGTGTGTGTGTGTGTGTCGGGGGTGCTAGAAAGCAATATTCAGTCTGTCTCTCAAATATAAGAGAGGCTGCTTATTTAAACTCTTATGGAATCTCTAGGGCAATTTAGGTAACTTTTAGAAATTTAAATAAAAATTGTCAGGTGCCAGTAATATTGGATGATCTAGAGAAACACATAAATAAGAGTCCAAGTATAGAAGCCTCTTGTGTTTGGGGGTAGCTCATGTAGGTCATGTTTGAAAACAAACATTAATTTTATACTAATTGAGGGTAGGGATCAGTCAGATTCAGCTCCATGTTTTGGAGGGATAGTCTTAAGCTGGCCTTGAGCATCCAGTCCAAATTTGTGCTTTTTATTTAACTTTCCTTTAAACAAGTTATTGGTTCACTAAATGCTATACTTTTTAAATTTTCAGATTTTCAGTCATTGATCTCTATAGTCAGTTACCACTGGGGGGGGGCGGGAAATGGTTTCCATCTCCTTATAAAGGCTATCTTTGAGAAGGTTCCAGAGATCTTCCTGGTCATCCTTCTTTGTCTTTCCCATTGCACCTTTCTTTTTGTTTGTTTGTATATCTTTCCACAGGTTGGGTCTTCTTCAGGAAAGAGCTTTTAAAACATATCATCTTTCAGCAAATAGGACAACCATAGTACCCTTTTCATTTTATTTGAGAAAAGGAGTGATATTTTAGGAAAGTATAGCCATTTATAAAACATCTTTATTTTCTTGATCTGTCATCTTTCAAGGAGTGATTGTTAATGATGGATAGCCATGTCTTGCAAAACTAACTCCCAAATTAGAGTGCACATTAATATTTTTATTATTCTATGAAGTAGCTAAGAATTTTAAAAATTCAAACCACGTATGAGAAAAAAAGATACAGAAAATTAAACATCTGGAAGGCTGCTTGCATGTATCATTAATCATGAGGGCCTGGGCTAAATAATCAAGTTACTTGTGACAGCATGTTTGGTTGTCACAACTTTCAATTTCTTTTTTTTTAAAGAATTATTTATGTGTTTTATGTATGAATGCTCTGCTCTATTGGTATGTACGCCTGTGCCAAAAGAAGACATCAGATCCCATTATTGATGGTTGTGAGCCACCATGTGGCTGCTGGGAATTGAACTCAGAACCTCTGGAAGAGCAGCCAGTACTCTTAACTTCTGAGCCATCTCTCCAACCCATAACTTTCTATTTCGAAAGCTTCATTTGATAGTTGAAGAGACAAAAATGTAGAGAAGTTGGTTGATTTGCCCAAAGTCACCAGCTCAGACTGTGGAGATGAACTATTACCACAAATCATTCAGTCCTATAGCCCCTTTCATTACCCAGCACTGGTAAAATTCTCAGACCCAGAGTGGCCAAGGTTACCTGGAGAAAATGCAGATTCCCAGATTCAGTGGCCAAGCCTAATCAGGAAGAACTTCTGAGGCTGCCCCCACCATGCTGTCAAATGCACTTTATAAATAAACTGGTGAGAAGGGTTGGTCTCCTCCTCTTTCCCTGCAAAGCAGAAGTAGGAGGACAACAAAATTTAGTGATTGATTGCTAAATTTTTCTCCTGGTCACACTCTTCAGCAGCTTGCAACATCTTTGGGTGCCAAGATCCATCCTTCATCTTTCTTTGAAGGATGATGAATTTAACAAAATCCAGCTTTTATACTCTTGCCCATCTGCCTGCCTCTCAAACTGTGAGATAACTCAGCAGGTTGAGCTTATAACCTGTGGCTTGGAGCAGAGGGAAGAACACAGGGGGTCCAGTCTAGCCTTAGTAGCACAGAGGGGTCCTTCTGCTGGGATACTCAGCCAGAGTGGTACCCGGCTGGGGATACCTGGGTATTTCCTGCAGAGGTGTCAGCTACTCTGCTCAGAGTCTTCAGGCAAGCTATGCAGGCAGCAGGCCCTGTTTGACGAGTAAGAAAAACACATTGTCTGCCACCCAGGCTCTAAAAAGAAGCTTTGCGTGAAAACGGTGGTTGGAATGATAGAAAGCTAACGCCCTTCCTGGCTTCCCAATCCACCAGTCATGTTGACAGTAAAACTGAAATGTGAGAAAGTGCTTTTCTGGCCTGTGAGTTGTTTCTGGAAATGGTTTATGCTGATTTATTCTATTTGCAATGCTGTAATTTCATGACGTAACTTTTCTCTATGAAAGCCTTTTAAATTACTTAAACTTTTGCTTATACATAGGCCTTTTATTCCCCATAAATAATAATTTTATATGTCCTAGATAACCTTTCTTCTTAGTTTGAAGTGCCAAGGTGGTCTGGCGCATGCATTTCATCTTAAGAGTAGGGAGAGGCAGAGACTGGTGAATCTCTGAACTCAAGGCCATCCTGGTCTACAGAGTGAGTTTAAGCAGCGACCTAGGCTAGCTCTAGATGTTTTCCATAGAACCAAACTGCAGAGGCAAAAGTCAGGGTTTGTCATCTAATTATCTGTGCCACCTTGAAGTCTCATTTGAAAGCTATCTTAAGCGACCACAGGTCTCTTTATCCCTGACATGGGACTTTGAAGTCCTAACAGTCCCACGGGAGCAGGTCCCAGGCTGCCTGAGACATGCGCGGTCTGCATGCTACTATTTCATATGTTATTATGGCTCAGCAACTTAGACAAGAGTCCTGAAGGATTTAAGATTGCCTTCGGTGTTTATATCTTTTAATTTGGCTATCATAAAACCTCAATGTAATTTTTGAATAATATAAGTTGAAAGGTTCTTTTAGAAGAAATAAGGTGTTGAAGCCACTCATTAAAGATAATTATACATCATGCTTTTGCATGCTTTGTGTATATTCATATCTGGACATGCACATATGTGCATGGGTGTACATGTGTGATTGGTGCCATCATCAAATGCTCAACACTTTATGTACCAAGGCCCGCCTCTCACTTGCACACATAGCTCATCAATTTTGCAAGTCAGGGTAGCTAACTTGATCCATGTTTCCCATGTTTTTGCTTCCAGTGTTGGGATACAGGCAGTACGCTAAAACTGTGGGATTTTCAAGTAAATGTTAAGAATCGAAGCCAAGTTCTCACATTACCCACTGAGTCATTTTTCCAGACCTATATCATTGTTAGTATTTATACTGGCTAGTGTTTTGTCAACTTGACCCAATATGGAGTATTTGGGGAGAGAGACTCTCAATTGAGAAAATGGACCTGTAAGATCTGCCTATAGGCAAGTCTGTAGTGCATTTTCTAATAATTAATGATTGGGCACAGGGGATGGTGCCCCAACTGGCCTGGTAGTCCTGGATGGCTTAAGAAAGCAGGCTGAGCAAATCAAAGGGAGCAAGTCAGTAAGCAGCATTCTTTGTAGCCTCCATTTTAGTTCCTGCCTTGAGTTCCTGCCCTGACTTCCATAAGCAAGAAACTATGACCTCAGAGTTGGAAGATGAAATAGACCCATTCCTTTCTAAGTTGTTTGGGGTCATGGTGTTCTATCACAGCCATAGAAACATTAACTAAGACATCAGTAATATTATTTCTGAGTCCTGCCAAGAATTTCTTACCAGCTGCTTCTCAGATTGCTCTTTTGCCTGGCTTTCTAGTGTAACTCCCAGATGATCCTGTTAACCTCATGTTGCTCACATCTGCCTCACAGCCAGCTGCCTGCTGTGTGTGCCATCATTCTATGTGCTAAACATAATGAGACACTGTAGAGGCTTCTATTGCTCCAGCATTTGAGTTCTCCTTGCTCATTCCCCCATCGTCTCTCTTTATATTTTAGAGATTGCCTCCATCCGATGTAAGCTTATTTTTAAGTTTTTCTTGTCAGCCAAAGAGGTTTGACATATGGAAATTCTACTTTAATCTTGAACTCATTTAACCTATCAGGTTCTTTGTTTCATTAAAGATCATAGTCATCACTGAAATAAGACTGAGCAGAAATCCTTAGAGAAATCAATGTACGGTACCAGCCGATCATCATGGTAAGAGCTGAACTGTGCATTTCATCTCTGAACATTGTTCTCGCTTCATGGCAGTGCAGATGGGAAGAGAAGAGAGGGCATGTAGATACTGGGTGTTCCTGAAGGAAAAATGCGTTTCTTTTCTTTTCTCCTCTCCTTCAGGGGGGATGGACGAGTAAGGAGTAATGTTCTTTTGATGTATCCAGTTTCATATCTCCTATTGAGCTCTGGCTACCTGGCTTTGCTTTTTTGCTCTTATTATTGTGTCTGCTAATAATTATACTTTATCACCTTGTACTTTACAGAGAATTGTTCCTATTTGATGCTTATGATTCTACTCAGAATAAGGTGTTATTATTCTTTTTTGACATCAAGAAATTTGTTCCGAGGGGTTTAAAAGGACATTTGTAAAACCACCTTGCATGTGCAGCCCAAAAGTATGTGAGGATTCCAGCTGTTCTGACCCCCAAACCTTGCTCTTTCCAGCTGTGGTGGCTGCTGGGCCTGGGGCGTTTCCACTTGATACACACAAGAAGCCTTTATGTTAATAGATGCTTTTCAATCATCCCAGCACCCTGGAGAAGGTAAACAGTTTCTCGAATTCAGCTGGAAAGTGAACCCTCATAAGGATTTTACTACCTGAGATCATGTAGCTGGTATCAGGTCATGAATTAAATGTTTTTTTCTTCTGTTCTAGATTATGAAGTCTGCTCGAAAAAGTGGGTTTGGGTTTATAATGCTCATTCTCAAAACCCAATGAAAATTCAACTGCCAGGCAAAATCTCCACATTATTCCAATACTGAGTTCCTTTAGACTAAAATGTAGGGGGAAACATGAGAGGGAAATATACAAGTGACAAACATCTGTCAATGTGCTCACTCCCTGGTCCATTCTCATTGTGTGTCACATGGCACAATGTTCTTTGTTGGGGAGGGAGGGGTTGAGATAGGGTTTCTATGTATAGTCCTGGCTATCGTGGGACTCACTTTGTAGATCAGGCTGGCCTCGAACTCAGAAATCTGCCTGCCTCTGTCTCCCGAGTGTTCTATCCAGTTACCTATGCCCATTCCTGAGCCATGACCTGAATATATCTCATGGGTTTCCATCTTTTCTTACATTTAAAACAATATCAGGCAGAGTGGAAAACACATTTAAGGTAATGATACATGTAGACACTCACAATTACACATATGTCCTGTAGGCTCTATAGCATCACAGGTGACTCTCAGGTCATGTGGACTGAGTGATTTGATGTGCCAGTATAGGTGCATTGACTGTTATGATGTACTGTCTCAGGTTAAGGGGGCTCTTCATAGTGGGGGATGCTGGGCCTGTGTGGGAAAGGAGGTATACTGAGTCTCTATACCTTTTGCTCAGTTTTGCTGAGAACCTCAAACTTCTATTAGAGTGAAAAATGATGTCCATTTAAAAACAAAAACTCAGGATTGTTGAATCTATTTGAAACCACTGTTCTATACCCAATTTGGCATTCATATCCATGTCTGATCATCTAGTCACAAAACAAACAAGACAGCTGGTAAAATAAGAAGGGTTTGTGAAGCCAGTCATACTTTCTGTTCCTCCTTTCCCTGTGAAGAACTGAAGGAGTGTTGGCAGATGAGAATAGCCCACCAGCCTAGGCAAACGTGGAGTTCCAGCTCTCTCCTGGCTTCTTTGGGGCACCCACATTGCCCTACTGCACAGTGCCCGTTTTCAGTGTAATGCCTTCCTGGAGGCACACAGGGCTCTCCCTGAACAGTGCCAAGGAACCTCCTTTTGCTCCATTATAACACCTTACATTTCTCAACATTTATCCATAAAACAAGCTTTCTGGAGGTAGGTTAATTGCAATGTGTCTCAGGACAGCTCCTTGCTGTGATGTTTATTGATTTGGGGGGAAACTTTCAGAACATATCCATAATGGTAACCTGTGGGGATTTCTTTCTTCTGCCTCCCACTCCTCAAATTGGCTACCCTCCAGGTAACAGGTATTCCTGCAGATCAACAACCCCATTGCTTGAGTAGGTACCATCTATCAACCAGGGCTCTTGGCTTTTTGTGAATGAAAGTTTCCATCCTTTGTGAGGAGTTGCTTTGCATCTTAGCGGCCAAGTTGAGGTAAAAGTGTCACAGAAAAGCCCATTACCCTGCAAGTGTCGGGCGTTTGATCTGGTCCTAGCCTTTTGTGCTGTGTTCTGTGAAGGAAGGGAAGATGCTATCTTGAGTGAAAGCTCAAGATTGCCTGAATGTATGTATTTATGCCCCAGGATTTAAAAAAAAAAATCGAATATCAAAATCCCACTGGGAAGAAGTATGTCAAAAAGATTAATTAAGAAGAAAGTTAAACTGGAGTCTCCCTGCCTTTGTGGTTAATGATCATAGAAAAACAAGATGGAAACAAAATCCTTAGATGGAATGAGGAAAAAAAAATGCCTTTATATAGTTTGGGTTGTGAATTTTATTAAAATCATAGAGTATTTGTATTAGTATTTAAGTTATGTTTATTTAAAAAAAAAAGAATGTCTCCGCATTCCATAAGCAGAAACATGGAATAGGGAGCTATGTCAAGGTATTATTGACAGCAAAGTCAAAGACCCCCTGTAAAAGAGCTATAAATGGCTGTTCCTCTCTACCAGGAAAGATGAATTGCCATGGCAACACTACCATGAAATAATAGGTCAAGTTTTATCCTTCTGCCCCAGGCTGAATTTATTAGGCTTTACTTTGAAGTAGATGCCATTGTAAAATGAAGCTTTTGGTATTTCAGAGCTAAACATTATAACAAGCTAAATCTGATCGATAAGATCCCTCATAGTAGGTTAAGAGAACACTTAGATTGATTAAATACGTGTTTAGAGGCTAGTTTATTACTGTTCCCTTCCAAAATGCGGGTTTCTCTTATAGATGTGCTTGTAATAAAGTATGTGTAAATGGATTCACACTGATTGTTTGCACAAGGTCAGTAAGGGGAAGTGGTTTGTAAATTTTCTTTTAACGGATGACTAACTGTGGTAAAGGAAGAGTTCATATTTCACTCCCCAAATAAGTGTGCAGCAAGAAAGCATAAAATATTTAAGACTCCTATTATTGTTTGCTATTTTCATAAGACTAAATTGAATGCTGCTTCATGCCTATTTGCAGGAATGAAAAATAATTACAACTTGGGACAGTAGCATATCATAAAGTGAGATGTGTAATCATTATTTTGCTATTTGAGGGAGCTATGTCCCTCAATGTCCACAGCTATGACTTTAACTGTTTATTTTTAAACAGTGTCTCAATCATTTAGGAATAAACTGCTAACGGGAAGGAAGATACAATTTTTGTCACTTCAAATAACATTATTTCATTTTCTAATAGGATATAATTACTAGAATAGGTAGTTAGGTAAATAGTCCAGTTTTTTAAGAGTGGGATATATCAAATCATCTCTTTAAATGACTACCTTTTCCTAAGTAGAACACGGTACTGTATTTTAGCATCATATCTTTGCAGATGTCACTGGGAGACTAGGTTTAGACTTCTGTGTAAGGCTACCTTTAATTGTCTTTAATTCTTTTCTGCAGTAACTTAAAGGTTGTATAGATAACTGTGAAATTTATGTTGTCTTCTCACTGCTCACAAAGATGGGAGATCGGAATCAGTGGCTGCATTCATTTCCCAGTGCAGCCTGTTGACCAGTTACAAGTGGGTTGGGCTAATGGCTCACATTTCTAGAGGCTACAAAGCTGACATTTCAGGGCAGGCAGGGCCTTGCTCTCTGCAGTCCAGGAGAGATGATCTTCCCTGCCTGTCCTGTGGTGTCTAGAGAGTGCCTGCACTTCTTGGCATACGTCTCTTCCATATGCACTGTTCCAATCCCATTCTTCCCCTTTACGACTTTCTTGACTCTCATTATATTTTAATACCTTTTAATTGTGCTAATTATGTATGCGTGCACATGTGAGTGTATGTGTGTGTGTGTGTGTGTGTGTGTATGAGTGAGTGTGTGAGTGTGAGTCTCTATGTGAGTATGTGGCAGGTGTGGTATGTGTATGCAGATGCAATTGCCTGTAGAGGCCAGAACTATCATATCTCCCTGGAACTGGAGTTCTAGGCATTTTTGATCTGTGCAACATGGGTATCTGCAAGGGCAGTATATCTACTTAAGGGAATCAGCCATCTCTCTAACCCCCGTGTCTTCTCATTTTATGAAGGTGTTAGTAAGTTCGGGAGTAAACGCTACCTAATCTTGTATGACATCACATATGTTTAACTGCATTTTCAAAGACCATTTTCTCAAATAAGGTCATATTCACAGAGCCTGGGAAGAAAACTTCAAGGTAGTCCATCCATAACAGTCATTAAATCAAATTTCTCAGTAAAATGTTTCCTTCACAATTTTAAATCACTATGATGCCTGGATCTTTGCAAATATTTTCACAATTTCGATCTTTTTAACTTCTGAAACAGTGGCGTTCTGCCTAATGAAGTTCTTTTAATGGGTAAAAATTTGCAATGTTCCTATTTGTGCTTCTTACTTCACTTGCTTACTTTGGTGCAATTTGTTGTTCTCTCTGAATGTTTTAGTGATAAATACTTTCAATTGGATTGTTTTTCTGGATTCTGTTATAATGATATTGGAGATCTGACCCCTTGCTGTGACTTAAGTTCTATCTGAAAGCTTCTTTCTTTCTTTTTTCTTTCCTTTTTTTCTTTTCTTGAAAGCTGTTTCTCTGACTGTCCCTTTCCCCAATTTTGATACGTAACGGTAACTCAACCCTGTGCTTTCAACACTTTCCTGTACCATTTCAATTACAGTATAATGGAATCATGAGTTTTGCTCTCTCTCTCTCTCTCTCAATGATTAGAAAAAAAATACCACAATGTGAACTTGATGCATTTTAGGACACTACAACAAATGGCTTTACCATCACAATAAATTAACATCCTGCGAAAAGAAGACAGGATTATGAGAAAGGGCAGAGAGTTAAACCCACGGGTTTTTAACATATTTATCAGCTGGCTGTGTTGGAAACGTGGTTGGCAGGGGTCTGGATCATTTTTCTTGGTGTCCCCAGTATTTCAAAGTTTTCCTCTATGACAAATAAGACCTGTGTGCTGTGCAGAGAAGAGAGCAGACCTGACATTCTCAGCCTATAGCAGTGGTATTCAATCTATGCCAAGAAAGAAAAGAAAACTGTCTAAAGGTACTTGACAGTGGAGGGGGGTTAAGGGTAAGCTGCATCCACACACAACATGTTCTGGACAATATGGAATCAGGAAGAAGGTAGAAAAGGTTTTAAATAATCTGACTGGTAGTGAGGTTCTGCTCCCCAGGGGGACACATCATTCTGACATATCCTTGATTATCCCTTGCTGTTTAAAGGATGCTCGCTGGGAATTTGTCTCTGGAATTGTACATGTGTTCTCTTCTTTGTTTCATAGCTACAAATACTGTTAACTAAATTAAGTTCATGATTTTCTGAGAACACACAAAAAGACTCAATATTAGCTTCTTTCTGTTCAATCAGTTTCTATATTTGTTCCAATTATATATAGTTAATATCCCCGGGATCTACATTTTCATAATATTTATAAAACATTAAGCAAAACACAATAAAATATTTGCATAATTGCCCAAAACCCATTTTATATTAGAATGTAATTGGGGAGGTTTTATTCCTATCATTATGGCTAGAATGTGACTTCTCACTAATTAGTCACTTACAGTTTGAATATACATTTCCCTAATGATGTTAATACTACTTTTCCTATTAAAAATGTTAATCTTTCTTTTCTCTGGCACAGTACACACACATTTCCCATTATGCTTTGCTTTTCTGTTGTCTTCGGCCACTGGAAGCATGTTCTGAAAGCTTCAGTACAATGTTTCCTTAACGGCTGTGCATTTGAACATTCAAATTTGTTTCATCCCATCTCTGGACCCTTATTTTCTCTAATAAGATCTTTCACGTGGCCAATCTTCTCCTTCTCCAAAGGACATGTGTTCTTGCTGGCTTTGTGAAGTCACACTCTGGCTAAGTCAGTTCTAGATGTCCTGATGCTCACTCTCTGAGCCCAGCCTCCTTGGATCGCTCTTCCCTAAACCTGTAGTGGCAGAAGAACATAGAATGTGGTTTCCAAAGAGAGTGGTAAAAGGAAAAGCCAAAGTGTGTGTGCATGAGAAATCATGCTTCTAATCCTAAAAGGATGGGCGAGGAGGCATAGGGTAAACCGCAGAACCAGCATTTATAATAGCTATCAGAGCTCTTTAAATGATTTGTGTGTTTTGGATTTCTGATTTCAATTCCACATGTCATGGCTTTTGCAGACATGACTACCTACATTTGTTTTTGTCTCTTATCTACAATCTTAAGTTAGCTCTGACATCTCAGGAACAATACCTTTTTTAGGTCTTGTTTTTATCCTGTACTGTGTAAGAATCTCTGGAACCCCAACACCTGGCTTAGCTCTAGAAGTGTTCAATTTACAAAGGGTAGATACTTGTCCACGATCCCCAACCACATTATAGAGGAGCAGGAACTCAAGTGCACATTAGCTCTTCCAACTCATGCACTAAAGAAGACACTTTATTGTCATCTTATAGCTGATTAAGCTGACATTGAACTGCAGCCCCCTTAAAAGCGTAACATCTTCCTTTTGTCCTTACAACAGCTGGTATTCATGGACAGACAATAAAGGCATAGCGATGAAGCCAAGGTTTCCCTCTAGCTTTATACATCAAGAGCCACCAATTTCAGGTTATATAATCTTTTCTTTTCTTTAGCTTTATGCTAGTTAGTATTTATTCATAAAAGAAAGAAGGGAGGAAGGAAGAAAGGAAGGAAGGAAGGAAGGGAGGGAGGGAGGGAGGAAGGAAGGAAGGAAGGAAGGAAGGGAGGGAGGGAGGNNAAGGAAGGAAGGAAGGAAGGAAGGAAGGAAGGAAGGAAGGAAGGAAGGAAGGAAGGAAGGAATTTTTCAGAGTACTGCAGAGGTGACAAATGAGCATCAGTAGGAAAGAAGAAGAAACAGAGAGAGGAAGGAAAGATATCTGTACACTGACACCATACACACCTTTTTGATGCTGTTGTGACTATTCTGAAGATTATCAATCTCTTCCTCCAAGTGTTTTGTCTCATTTATGAGATGGTATCAACTGTTTTGTTTTGTAGGACACAGCAGGCCAGGAAAGATACAGGACCATCACCACAGCCTACTATCGAGGGGCCATGGGCTTCATTTTAATGTATGACATCACAAATGAAGAATCCTTCAACGCTGTACAAGATTGGTAAGTTAGGGCAAATACTGCCGTGATAAATGGTGATGGGTTTCCTTTCGACAACCTGTTCTTCCCATAGCCGTGGCCATGGAACAATGTGCGATATATGTTTATCATGAACTACAATCCCACTTGTGCCCTGAGCCGAGGAAAAGTTTGGTCATGCTCACAACCATTGCCAGGAGGTTGCTAGGAAGTCACAATGATGGCTTGTTCATCTCAGTGCTATGCATCTCTTGATCCTTCCTTTAATAGAGCTGAGTGTGCTGCTATTGACTTTTTAAAAATGTAAATAATGATTTGCGAGTTTATTGATCTAATGTACGGATCTAGAAAATAAAACTGGTGAACCAAGCTTGGCTCACATATTCATTAAATAAACCTTATTGGAGCATAGCTAGGGTTCTTTTTTTTTATTATCTGTGATGCTTTCACAACCACATATACAGAGGTAAGCAGGTACAGCAGGGACCACGTGGCCCGCAGAACCTAAACCATTGCTCTCTGTACATTTGGAAGAGACCTTTGCTTGTCCCCTCTCTGGCAGTTCTGAGAAATAGGTTAGTCAAACTAGAGCACTGGAAAGGACCTGGTGTAAAAGCAGGGGTATGGGCAGAACCTGTGTGACTCACAGCTCTATGAAACCCTGCAAAAATAACTTGTCTCCATAATGAGGGTAATTTGCAGTAGGGGGGCTTTCTGCTGTGAGTCCCTTTTCCTAGATTCCCAGAATAGTAAGAATCTAGAGCGTGGTCATGAATTCCAGAACAGGGCTGAAAAGAAGTGTGGTGGGGGTGGAAAAAGTTCCAGAATGAACCTCCTACTGGTAGTGACCAGGGACGCCTGAGTAGTTAACACATTTAAATAGTAAATAGCCATAGCTCTTCTCCTATAAGAAGCACCAGACTGGCACTATACTGCAAAACTGAACAAGATTTATGTTTATTTTCTATGATAGTATTATCCACTGAGTCTATAAGCGTATCAGGATCTGAGTTGGAAACTTGAATTTGCTCTAGGTTGTTTCTTGAAATGCTTACTGTTCTTCTGGGAAGGCATCTACATCTGTCACATACATCTGCACACACAAATGCACATGTACAATATACATATACATACATGTATATACACATACACACATGCACATTCATGTGTACACAAACACACATATATACACACACATCTACTCACACATATACACATGCACACATGCACATGTACATACACATACACACATCCTATGTATGAGGTAATACCATTGACAACAGTAACTCAAAAAAGAAAGTGTTATAAATCATTAAAATTCAACTTTAGAACCTGTATGAAAAGTAGTTATCCTTCACTTGAGAGAATAAGACTTATGAAACCCTCTTTATAGTGAATTGACTATTATAAAAATGAAAAATTTCAAATTAGCCTATAAATTCAAGGTAGGCCCAACTAAACACCAGAAAAATGGAACAGGATAGAAAGTCAAGAGACAAACACATCTGTATGTGGATTTAGTTCCTGATAAAAGCAGCATTGATATTGGTGTCCCCTGAGGACCATTCAGTTAACAGTTACATGATATTTGCCTAATTGCCAGTCATGGCTGTGGTTCATATATTGTCCTGCAAAACAGTGATTTCAGTATTGACTAGTCTACTAGACATGCGGGGAACAGCACAAGGACACAGAAAGGCTTCAGACTTAAGTTTTCATATATTAGCGTTCTGGTGCTATTTATTCATAGCTACACTTACACAGTTGTTTCGGTGACATTTATTCCACCACTGAGAGAGCATACAGAGATACATTGAGCTCATTAAGAAGAAATGCCAGTAGCGGCACCAGGAGCCATATAGACAACACTGCTGGCTCTACTATCAAAGTGATACAGAAATGATCAGCCTCGGCCAGCCCGAGCATCCCTCTGTGGTCGAGTCAGTTGAACATCACACTGGGGTTTATGCTACTCACATGTAAGCAGACCGACTATCTGCCTCACCTCAGCCTGCCTCCACCTCAGATTCTCTAGACAACTCCATTCCTCCCTCTATCCTTCTGAGACTCTATTCCCTGTCTTCCAAATGGCACATTTTCCAAATTCTTCTTCTCTCTCAGATCTCTCTTCTTACTCCTCCCAGGTACCAGTGACATTTTCCTGTGTCCTGTCCTTGGTCGACTTATTCACTCCTGTAGATTCAGTTATAATTTAGATCAGATGGCTCCCGAATTTAAATCTCTGACCTTGTTTTGCAAATGGCTGCTGCATTACCAGATACTCAAAATATCCCTCCCACCTAGATCCCCTCCCAGTACCTAGAAGGTTTATATCAGCTCCTGAGACTGCTTGACTTCCTGACATAATTCTTGCTCATTGCAATAGACTGCATCATTCAGGGTTGGTCATGAATCCAGCTCTGTCTTTCCCCATCTGAATCATGACCAGTGCAGGCATATTCACTTGTTTAACACACATGTTCTTTGACATGTCTCCTTACTTCCCCTTCCTTCTTTGTCTACCTTTGGTTGGTTCCTAATTTTATTTTGTTCCAACCCTAACTGGAGCCTTCTGATTTTTTCGATTTATTTTTTTTTCTTCCTCAATCCATCTTACCCCTTGACTGCTCATATGATCTTGAAGTACCCAGAAGACCCCTGTCCTAAAGTCACAGTTCACCATCACGTCCTGAGTTGGACCTTTCCCAGCTTGCCTCTCAGATATACTGCATCATGTTATTGCTGTAACTCTGTAACATTATTTCTCTGCCTTCTAGAGGAAAACTGGAACCCCTGGTTCTGGGACCTAGCAAACTCTTAGCATTTTTCTTTTATGACTTTTTGTTTGTTTGGTTGGTTGGTTGTTTGGTTTTGCATATATTTTCCTGTAGCTCTCGGTTCCATCTGTCTCTGGGCATCTAGATTTCTCCAAAGCTGGAGAGAAAGCTTGTCTGTCTGGAAAACCACTGCTCTTCACTTCTTTGTCTTTCGCCCACAGTTATGTAACTATTAGTTTGTTGGGGATTCTAATTAGTATTCATTAAGCCAGCAGTTCCTGAGTGTCTATCCTGATAACTGAAGGCCAGACATGCATATGCCAACATTTTCTATCTTAGTGCACCTGCCTTCACCCAGTCAAATGAGTCAGGTCTAGTATCTTAGTGATTTGCTTATTGTACCACAAGGCTCAGTATTCTGACTTTCTGAATACCTCTTAAATACATTCCCTACCTTTCTCTCTACTTTCATTGACTTAATTCAAATCATCCTCCGGGGACTTTCTATCTTGTCTCTGTTCCTCTTATTTTGAAAGTGTACTTTCAGTAAGTTCATATGACAGGTGGCAATGATTGTGGAAGCACAAATAAATCACAATGAAGGTTTGACATGTAGTAGTCCAGGCTCCGTGTTGGACCCGCTAAACAAAATCACCCATGAGATATACAAATATAGCTGTTTTCAAATTTCCACAAGTGACTCTGGAGTTTGTTGCTCGCTGAGACCATTGATTTTTAATGAAATCCAACGTCTACCCCTCTTGACATCCTCTCCTAACATGCTTCGCCATGTATTTTATCCTTCCCAAGAGAGACCTTTAAAGGGTTCATCCAAGTTTGATCCTTTTACTATGTCTGTTCTTCTGCCCAGAATATCTTCACTCAAAGCAGTCTAAATGTTTATGCATCTTCTCAGCCACACCCACGAGGCACTTCACAGCTTTATAATACATCCCTACCCTCTTGTTATCCCATCTCTGCTTGTGGTGGTCAGTGTACCATCATCCTCATCTCTGTAGCCATGCTACGCTTGCGCTTTCCAAGAACACATAAATAACCTACAAGACTATTGTTATCTGAGTACATTTTTGCTCTCAATCAGGTGGAGTCCACTAATTTTCTCCCAGTATCAAATATAGTACAATGTATATGTTTTCATATATTTTTTCTAACATTTAAATTGTGACAAAATCAGTATAGTAAAAGCTCCCCATCTTAATTACCCTGCAGTGAACAGTTCAGTTGCATTAAATCATCCACAAAATTGTACCCAAAATTACAAAGTTGCAGTCACAATGTTAGGAAGTAGAATAGTGCTCTTGTAAGAGTTGGAGGGAACTGATGGCATGGACAGGTAAGTGTTGGCTTTGCAGTTGTAATGAGTCTTGGAGTTGTAGGACGTCTCTTTAATTCGGCAGATTCTCCATTCTGTAGCATTAACACAGAACAAAACTCACTCTGAGCTCAAATATAAAATTACCTAGCATTTACAAAGTTTCAAAATTGACACAATAAACTAAGCACGGAGGATGTTTGCAACATAGTTAATATAAATGGGTCAACAGAATAATTCTTAAGAATTGGGAGAGAATGTGTGTTTAAATTGTATAGTCAACACCAGGAAGAAGAGCCCATGTGCTAATGTTTCACTAGTGGAGGGGAGGTGGAAGGAGGTGGTGGAGGGGAGGTGGAAGGGGGTGATGTAGGGGAGGTGGAATTAAACAGAAGTAGGAGAGGGCTGTTCAGTCACACAGCAAGAGAAGACTCTTTGGTAAAACTGTGTGAAATGCATTCAAAATACAACCCTTGCTCATACCTGCAGTTCGTTAAGATGTAGAGGCAAAAGCATGCAGTGACACTGGAGTTAGAAACAGGGAGAAAAGTCTTTAGAGAATGTATTCCCCTTTTATTCTTTCACTGAAGGTATCATTAAGAAATAAACTAACAAGAGACATGCTAAATTAAGAGGACCCAGTAGATTAAATAGTTACAGAAATTAAGGCCCACAGTGAAAGCCCCCCTCACCCTTGGGAGAGGTTTTCAGTTGTCTTGTGCTCAGAGCATACTCTTGAGTCTCAGTTGGGTCCTGACCGCCAAAACCTAGACTACACATAAGCTCCCAGACTCTTAGGAATTCTACCACAGTGGCTCTCAGAACCTACACACATCACTGTGCATTTTAATTTGACATAGAAATCTGTCTCATCATCTGTGACTTCACATTTTTCCATTCAAAATGTGTCACGGACCACAGGCTGCTGTATTTCCTCTTAGAAAATGTCTTTGCTTGCAACTCCCACCCTCGTCTTATTTATTTACATTCTTTGTTTTATGGCACAGTGAAGAACTATAAATATAAAGGGTTCTTTTTAAGGCAAGAAATCTGGAGAGCAGACTGATTTTTCAGCACCAGCCTGGGGATAAAAGTCTAACACCAGCAGCCCACCAGTTTTAAATAATTCTTTCTGTGACATTCGGGTACCGCTGCAGATGTGCTAGAGTTAGAACGGAATGTCACCTTGAAATGTTCTCTTCCTCTGTGGTTTTCTCTTTTCCTTTGCCATCCAAATATACTTAGCAACCGACCTTAAGGAGACCTTGTGTTAGTATAAAAACATTTTCAATTAGAATAACAACTGAGATCCAGTGAGCAGCTGCTGGGGTTTTTGTTTTCCAGAACAACTTATTCCTCTTGAATGTTCTTCACATTTTAAATCACTTTTGCCACAGACCAGTAAGGGACAGTGGCAGGAATACCTGCAACTTTTACCACAGCCCACACTAGACCTCAAGCTGCCTCTTTCTCCATGAACACTAACGGCCACTGTGGTTACCTTTGTTATCGTTGACCTGACTTATCTGTAGAATCTTTCCCTTATGCATACTACCCTACTTAATCTCAAGTTGTAATCAGAAGATAAATGGCTGCCCAATCAATCCATGGCCCTCTCCAGATCAAACGCCAACAAAATCCAAGTAATCATTTCCTACATTGTCGTCTGCATGTTAATTAACACCTGCTAAAACTTGCACGTTTCATCTTAATTTCTCATTTTCTCAGGTCTAGCATTCGGCCCTTCAAAAGGAGGCATGCTTTTATATCTTACACTAAAGTTTGGAATGCCATCGTTTCCCTTTACTCACAGTTATTCCATGTAGACTTGTCATTAGTGTTGAAGTAGCAAATTATCACTGAGCTGTTCTGTAACAGTACTAGCATGGTGGAATTCTTAATTCCACGATTGTAGCATTTTTTCCGAGTGATTACTAACCATGGATCATATAGTTGTCTACCAAAAGACATTTTATTTCATATATATTGTTGCCCTGCTGACATTGAAATCCCGACCAGTGGATGTACTCTCTGTACCTCATGCCTGGAAGAGCTCATGCAGCATATGTATTGTCTCTGTGCTCTCTGTGATTCACGGCAAGACCCATCACATCCTTGGGCTCAGAAATCCCAGGCAATATTTCGGCAATATCCTTGAAGACCACTTGAGACCGTAAAGTCACACAAGAAAGCACAGTCAAAGTCACACTAATAAAGTATACATCGTGGCAACAAATATGATGCGGAATGTGTTTGCCTTTATACTATAAGAGCTCAAACAAGAAGACAATGTGGCCTTACTTGCTGTCAGCTAAAAATGTGCACAACGGATGACTTAGAGCATGCTGTCCACCATCGCAAAGTCATAAGTAAATGACAACCAGTAGGATTTTCATGAATCTTCATACTTTCCACCATTAGCAGTAGATGGCTAGGGGCCTGTAGCAGGACACCACAAACTGAGTGGGTTAAAAAGAAAATAAAATGTGTCATATAATATCTCCTGTTTGTTTATGAGAACTCTTGGACGTCAAATGGTGACTCTGTTTGGAGAGGTTGTGGAAGTGAGACCTTGCTGCACACCCTGCATCACTGGGGACTCTGACTGGAAATCTCTTCTCCTTTGCTGCTTCCTGTCTCATTTTATGCTTCCTGGTTAGAAGTGAATCACTCTCCTCTGCCACGAGCTCCTGACTCCAATACAATCTTCCCAAGGAACCATGTCCTGAGCAACCTGAAGCCATGAGCAAAACTAAATCACTGTTTCTGTTTCTCTGTTTCTCTGTTTCTTTGTTTCTCTGTTTCTCTCTCTCTCCCTCCCTCCTACCAATCTGCTTTTTATAAGGTCATAGTCTTATTGCAATGGGGCCCACCTTAATGGTTTCATGTTAATTTGATCACTCATAAAGACTACTTCTAAATTGAATTATATTTTCAGTATTGAAGGTGTAACTTGTTCATCATTTTAAGGGGTTTTAGTAGGGAAACACTGTAACTCCTAATGCACTGCTGCCCCTGACTTTACCCTCATCATTTCTTACCTGGGTTCCTGAAACTATCTTCCTGGACTCCTTGCTTCTACTGTCCATTCTCCAGAATGTTCCCAGAAGAGCCACTGCAGTGAGACTTCCAAAATGTAAATGAAATAAAGCCATTCCTCCAATCCAATCTTCATACCATCTCCTCTCCCCTTCATTAAAGCCAAAGTCTTTATCACAGCCACAAGTCCCCATTGTTCCTCCAACTATTCCACCAGCCACTTCCCCTGTCTGGAAGCTTGTCTATCCATACCAGCTTTTTATTTTGCTCTTTCTGGAATAGAAAAAAAAAAAAAAACATGTCTGTGTCTCAGAGTATGTGCATCCACTATGCCACAAACCTGGAAGTCTCCGTCCCAAGTAGCAGTATGAACCCTGATGGCTCGTTTATACTCACTGTCCCGTTTCCTTCTTAGGAAAGTCTTTCTGTCAGTCTCCTCACACAGCTTCACACTGTGACTTTCTGCAGAAGTCCCCACCCTGTCTCTCTGATTCTCATTTTTCTAGTCCTCTATACCATTTGCAATTGACTTGCTTGCCATGTTTATTAACTGCATCCCCATAGTGCACGGAAGATTCATGGGATAGGACTCTGTCTCTCTTATCCAGCAATGTGTTCTCTGCGTTTATGCAGTTCCTAGAATACACACAACGTTAGAGGTTTCTGGTTAAGCGAATGGGCATTTGGCTGACAGAAAGAGGAAAGTGTAAGTCTGCATCTTAACCACATTAAGTCAGCATAGGATAGCTCAGACACGGGTACAGCAATGATGTGTTTTCTATGCACAGTTGGTGACAAACAATGGAAATAATATCAGCGTACTATGAAGAAAACAAACCAATGCCCTCAGGTCGAGCCACATTAGGAGGTAATGTATATTTTGCCATACCTTCACCCCCCACACTGAGACTCCTGTTCCTTCCAAAATGTGCATGGAATATTTGAGTTGGACTGCTTTATCTTATAGATTTTATTACTGAGATTATTATTTTGTTTAAAACAGGGTATATTTGTAAACAAGTTAGTATAAATTAAAAGTACAATACTTAAAGGTAACCAGAAATGTTAACTCAACCATGGGAAATATCTGTTCAGCCCTCAGAGCTTCAAGCTTAAAAAAAAAAAAAAAAAAATACTTTAGCTATTTCTGTATAGTCAGCAAATTTTCTATCTCTAGGATCCTGTGTGTGTGTGTGTGTGTGTGTGTGTGTGTGTGTGTGTGTAGCACATGCACATTGTGAAGAGGTGACATTAATTCAGACCCCTCTTCCTTTCTTTGAGAAAGAGTATTTCATTGACCTGGAGTTTACCAAGTAAGCTAGGCTGGCTGGCTAGAAAATCCCGAACATCCCCTTGTGTAATCAAAAGCTGCAAAAACACTTTACCAACTTCCCCATCTCCACAGCTCCATTTTTTTTCACTCTGTCTACTAGTCATACTTCTGACTTCCAATGAGTTGGACACTGATATAAACGTTAGCTCTAAGAAGAAAGAAGAGCGTGAAACCTCATAGCAGAGATGTCTTAATTAAGAATTTCATTTACCTAATACCACTTAGATCAACGAAATGAACTTGGGTTTATATTCTGGTCACAGAGGGTCATATTTGTGTATTATTAAACATAGGGAAGTGCAAATAGCTTGCCCAAATTAGCAGTTAATGTGCTGACTGAATACAAAAGAAGAAATTGGGATCAAGAAAAACACCTACTGGGCCAGGCATGGTGGCGCACGCCTTTAATCCCAGCACTAGGGAGGCAGAGGCAGGCAGATTTCTGAGTTCGAGGCCAGCCTGGTCTACAAAGTGAGTTCCAGGACAGCCAGGACTATACAGAGAAACCCTGTCTTGAAAAACCAAAAAAAAAAAAAAAAAAAAAAAGATAAAAAAGAAAAACACCTATCTCGTATGACTCTGTGTTTTCATATTTAACTAATCTCAACTGTACTTTTCAAGTGTTAATATTCTCTAAATATTGACGCTAAGATGATGACTAGAAGCTAAATTTTGATGTGAGTCTAATAATAGACACAGCCATATTCTAATTAGGCAATATAATGAAATTTAAAGATTAAACCTAAAGACTTGAACTCTTGAATGCAGAGTATTATATAAATATGATAGATAGTCATTCTGCTTCACTTACAATTCAAACAATACTTCCTAAAAGATGCTAATGTACAGGTTTGTGTCATATTTTCATAAATGTCAGTATTTTCTAACTGATTTCCCTCAGTCTCTATTTATTACAGTGTGTCTTCTTTAAAATGCACTGCCTACATTTCACAATATCTTAAAACACAGTAACTACTGTAATAAAATTACAGGGAGGAAGTTGTAATGAAGTCTGTTTTCCGCTCTGGGTCTTCAGCTTGCCTGGTGGATATTCTTGCTATTGGTTGTCATTTAAACCCAACCTCTGAGGTTGTAGATGATCAACATGCCTAGAAGACAGTATTTGAGATGTGACCAAGAATGGTTCATGGTTCACCTATGACTTACTTGAACCTTTTCAGAATCTTTAGGTCTATCATGGACACATTTACAGACACACACACATACACACACACACACACACACACACACACACACACACACAAAATTTACTACTTCCTAGCCTCAGGGAATATATTTTGTATTGCTTGAAACTTTCCACCGATCCTCATTTTTCTTAGCCCAACCCTCAGTATAGGAGCAGCCATGGCAATAAGCAATCAATACAAACTCACTCAATCGTCTTCAACCCAGGTTCTCCTATCTGCCTAACTCCAAATCTGTAACTCTGTTTGCAAACTGTAGAACACTTTTCTCTAAGTGGAGAATTCTGGAACCCACGTATTGTTGGAGTGGATTTGGTCTTTTCTTTGCTGTGCAGTTAATTAAGATAGCTATCCTAATTAACAATTAATAAAAGCCAGTCCCTTCCTTATCATCTCACGGCAGAAAGGCAAAATAAATTAAAACTATCCAAAAGAAAAAATTAGAATAGGACATTAGTTGTAGGTGGATTGATTGCTTGATCACCACAAATCAAATGGTATGTGATACATGATCCCCATTCCTTTCAGACAGAGCCAATAGTGAATATTTTTCCATGATCATCAAATTTCGAGGCAGAATCAAGAAACAGGTTACAAGTAAGAGAAATGATATGCAGCCCAACCATGTATTGTCTCTGCTATCTCAAGTGCCGTCTAGTGAGGCCCATAACCTATTTCTCATTATAAACATCACAATCACTGTTAAGGTAGTTTCCCCCTCTTCTAGCATAGTAGAATGCTTTTGGGGGTGATTTTCAGACATATTTTTGGCCTAGTTCCCTCAGCAATTAAAAATCGATATCTACTCAGAGTCAGCCAAAATAAGGGTCCACGCTCAGTTTTCCACAGTTTGGCCTCACTTCAGACACCAGCCACGGTCGAGCTGCCATGGCTTTAGGCTGTCTAGCGAGACTTTTGGAGTTTGTGACTTGGCTTTCAGAATTCCCCAGCGTGGCTCCAGGAACCTGGGAAAGTGCTAGGCTTATTACTGGTTTGTCATATTGAACAGATACAAATCAGAACCAGCCAAAGAGCCATGTGCACACAGAGAGAGATCCAGAAAGTTTCAAACACCAAGCTTCTGAGGTTCTCAGGGGTGGACACATTGTGACGTAGTGTGTGTGACGGTGTGCAGAGGGCCGACAACCGGGGAGCTTCCCCGAAGCCTGGGTGTCCGGTGATTTTGAGTTTTATAATGTTCGTGCAGTGAGTGAATCAAGGACCACATGGTCGAACTCCATTACAAACCCACCTTACCTGTTCACAAGTATATTTCACGTGACTAAAAAATTCCAACTATTTATATATTTGGCCTTCCTGGCATGCTCAGCTCCCATGCTGGGTCATCTCACTAGGATGGGAGTTGTCAGCAACTGTCAGCAAAATTCTTTGTGATTCAATATCTACTTAGTTCATTGGTATAGGTATATTCTGTCAATTCGTGAGGGAAATTATAACAATTAAAAATTGATTTTTAAATATTTAAAAGTTTATAAATATTTAAAATTTTAAAAATTAAATATATTTTTTTAATTCTTAAATATTTTTAAGAAATTAATGAAAACTGGGAATGGTTGCTTTCAGCTCCCTTGTGAAATACCACGTTGTAGAAAACTGCCCCGAACAACTCACCAAGGAGCTGTGTGAGGCTGACATAAGCCTGGCAGCTGCAGTAACCGAAACCTGCCTCATGGCCTCTCTACACTGACTCCCTATGTCCCGCCCCTGACTTTCCTTCACACTCACCCCACTGCTGTCCCAGATTTTGCCTTTCAGATCACTGGTTTCATTGCTGCTGAACTGAAGCAGAGTGCTAAAGCCAATGTGGCAGGGTCATTTTTAATGCACCCTCATCAAAATGCTTAGGTCTAAATGTCACTATAGGCCCTTTTCCTTTACAAATTGCGCAATAAATATTTTGACCCTCTCTTCTATCCATAACCCCAGCTCTGACCAAACCTATTCTTTCTCCTTCTAACCTTGAGTTCCACAAGAATTGGTTAAACATGACACTTTTTTGACATATTTCTCATTTCAGCAGTTGAATGTAATAAAAATTAGTTGTGCCCCACAAACTCATATCCAACACTTCATGGCTGCTTATCAAATATGAGAGCAGCTTGAAGGCTCGCTACAGTTGAGACCGTTTTCTTATCATTCCATTTTTGATAAATTGTGAATTTTAAATGTGGGCATTAATATGGTAATTTATGCAAATCCTCGCATTCCTGTTTTATATTCAAGACACGAGTCCTTTCAGAACTGATAGAGCAGAATTCCATATCTATCACCTTATAATACGCACTTGAAACGTACCAAATATGACTTAATTTATGTGGCTAGATAAGGCAGCTTATCTTAGGAAAATTTTTCCCTAGGCCGTGGGGACGTTCTTTTCTTTTCTATGTTAACTTCCAATTTTAAAACCAACAATGACAGAGAGGAAGGGTGGTAAGAAGAGAAAGAGTGAAGCTTGGGGAGGACAGAGCTGTTCGGTAAAGCTCCCTTTAAAGAAGGAAAAGGTGAACGAACTGGGTGTGAGCACTGGATCCATCCAGAAGACCGGCAAAGGCTTCAAGGTTTCACCAAGTTCCCTTGCCTGCCAGTGAGAGAAAAAGAAAACAACAATAGCAACAACCCAAATGCCGTGTCCTTTGGGGGGTCTGACAGTATCTAGTCTTTCCCAACCTTATTTGATGCAATTAAAAATGGGAACAGAGTTCCTGACCTACAAGACACCTGCAGGGAATAGAGAGAGAAATCTAATGGAGCAACACATGGCTTCTTAGCCTTTGATCTCCATCAGGCAGTACTGCTTCATCAGAGACCTACAGAGGAACACCTGAAGAGCTTCTGAAGCCATGGCTATCCTCTGTCACGTCAGCCACCAGCTCTACATGTGCAACACCAGCCCAGTGACACTTATAAATACCTCTCCATGTGATTATAACATGGGGGGGGGGGTGTCACATTGAAAAATGACAGCTTCTCCCAAGTCAAGTTATGGTCAAGTGTATCATGATTAACAATCCAGACGTATGTGGAGCCCGAACCTCTGGTACAGCCAGACTTTAACAATTTGTTTCTCTATCTCTCCAGCCAATGAGTTCCAAAGAGGACCGACTCTTACAACTAAGTGTTTGTCAGTGTTTTCTAGGCAGTCTGTGACTCACAAAGACACTTGGTATAGAATTTGGACAAAGACCAAATTTTTAAACCAGCCTATATGGGGCAGGAGAATTCACATACAATCGATATATGATCATCACCAAATGCAGGACCGTCTGCTGAGATCCCCGAATTCTACACCCAATGTGAGAAAATAATATCCAGGGGCAGAATCAAGTAACTGCCACAGAAAGGATGCAATGGTTAGAATTGAGTTGTCCTAGTAAAGATTTTGCACAGTATCACCTCTGCAAAGGTGGCCAGACTCTACTGATGGTCTTTTGAGTGGAAATGAAGGCAGAAAAGTAAGGGATGGAGAAAATGCTTCCGCAGGCTTGGAATGCACACCAGCAAACAGGCATAGTCATGTGATTTACGCATCTCCAGATGTGAACCTGGGATGAGATTCCCACTCGCCTCGTTGGTGCCTAGTAGCTCCTTTTGAAATGAGGGGTGAACACAGTACCTGCTACAGAGCTTGCTGTTGTCTCCGATGATTATGTAGAAGAGGCAAGGACTGAGTTCCTGCACTTTGGGTGGGGAGAGAGGCAGTCACATTGGTGGCATTCCGAGTATTTTGATACATGAACATGAAGGCTGTTATCCCCTGAATGTACCAACAAGGTTTCGTTCAAGTCACAGAGGATTTGAGTCATCATCTTTTAACCTCGGAGCCATCTCTTAGCCTCCACAAGTGATATGAAAACGGATGGTATCCTGATCTCTGGGACCTCAGAGTCTCTCAGGGGAAGAAGCCATGTCCTGTGTCAGCTACCAGTTGCTTTTTCAGCCTGTCAGCTCCCCCATCTTTCCTTCTGCCCCTTCAAATGCCAAGGCTTTCGTGCCACCCTCTTTTAGAACTCCCACCGTCCCACCTGCTATTTAGGAAGTAGATACACTACAATGACCCCATGTGCCTCTAAGAGGATGGCCAACCAGGCCAACAGCTGTCATCCAAAGTGACGACAGTTGTCTGAGTAATACGGTTTTCCCATCAGAATGCAGCACCCTCACCTTGTCACTCTCCCCCATCAGTTGATGCTCACTTCTTCTGTGTCTCCTCCCTCCACAATGCGATTGAAGTCTAAGGCTATTCACGAGGCAGGTATTCCTTACATGCCTGCCTTTCCTATCATCAGGATCAGTGGCTTCTTATTGTTCTCTTAACAATGTTCCCTATGTGTCTTATCTACTTATTTCATTCTGTCTGATGTCATTGTTCCTTTGAATCAATTCGTCTGCAGAACTGGCTGGATAGGAGAAAGATTTATCTCCATACTCAAGCATCTCTCAAAGACTACTTAGTAGGCACTCAGTTTTAGTTCGACAAATGATGAGTAACTGAATGAATATAAAAATGTCTGTGTCCAATCTCACCCACAGTTTCTAAACAACATCTTTTAGCTGATAGCTTCACTACTTTCCAGGGACTAAGTAAGTTAAAACACTTCTCCGGGTATATACATTTGTGATTAATTTGATAAAGTAGATCAGACTGTGGCACGTAAAAATCCTTAAAGTAATCTCCAATGCCTAAAGGGTTTAGACATTTAACATTTTTTTTTGCTCCTAGCTGAGGTTAGGAGAAAAATCAAACAATCCGTGCATCTTCATTTTAGGCAAATGGCCATCCCCCTGTAACTCCTCGGTGTCCCTGGAAAATCTGGCAGAAGCTGGACTTTGTGACATTCTCAGACAGTCCACTCCTTCCTCACATCCCCAAGAGCTCTCTCTGCCTACATGTGGGACTTTTAGAAAAACAAAGTCACCCCTGAAGGGAAAAGACCGGCTCTCTTCTCTTCTTCTTTAACAGAAGTTTGAGAAGCAGCTAGCAGAAATGGTCATTGCAAATATATGCATACACACACACAGCTACACTTAGATATTTCAAGAGAACTGTGTGTGGCAGCTTGAGCTGAGCAGTGAGGAGCTTGATTTATGACTTCTCATTAGCAGCCACTACACATTCGTGCGATCCAGCACCATCCTGCATACTAATTAACTCATCCAGAAAGTGCACGTCCGACATCTACTAGGCAGAGCCACATTTGCAGCTGCAGAGGTAATTTGCACTTGAGCCGAGATCAAGCATCCCCTTGTGTGGTACTGAGATAGGATAGTCACCATCAAGACACTTCAGGAGTCGAATGTGCTAACAGATTTGGAAAGGATTTCAAAACTGCAGAGCTGCAAATAGAGAGATATTTATGACCCCACAGTTACTGTTGATGTTAATCTTGTTGATTTATGTGTGCCGATGGGAGAGATGTTTGACTGGTTAGTTGCACTTGACTGTTAAATTGCCCTCCAGGAGACTCACATCAGTAGTGGGAAGAGGGGAAAGGAGCCTGAAGATGGTGACTTTTTTGACATTAGTAATTACTCTGAGAGGAACGTGCAGTACTCGGCTTCCTCTCAGGAATTAAACACACCCAGAGTAGAAAGGACTCTCATTGATCCAGTATCAATGATGGAGCTACATTAACTTCTCAACCATTGTTTTGGCCAATCTATTCTAAGGGTTATTCTCAGGGAGCAATTAGCACATGGTGTGATATCTTACAAAAAAGTTCTTCTTTATTTTTTATTGGATATTTTCTTTATTTACATTTCAAATGTTAGCCCCATTTCTGGTTTCCCCTCTGAAAACCTCCTATCCCTTTCCCCTCCCTTTCCCTGCTCCCCAACCCACACACTCCCACTTCCTGGCCCTGGCAGTCCCCTATACTGGGGCATAGAACCTTCACAGGACCAAAGGCCTCTCCTCCCATTGATGACCAACTAGGCCATCCTCTGCTACATATGCAGCTAGAGTCATGAGTCCCACCATGTGTTTTCTTTGGTTGGTGGTTTAGTCCCAGGGAGCTCTGGGGGTACTGGTTAGTTCATATTGTTGTTCCTCCTATGGGGCTGCATCCCCCTTCAGCTCTTTGGGTGCTTTCTCTAGCTCCTTCATTGGGGGACCCTGTGCTCAGTCCAATGGATGACTGTGAGCATCCACTTCTGTATTTGTCAGGCACTGGCATAGCCTCTCAGAAGACAGCTATATCAGGCTTCTGTCAGCAATCACTTGTTGGCATCCACAATAGTGTCTGGTTTTGGTGATTGTTTATGGGATGGATCCCCAGGTGGGGAAGTCTCTGGATGCTCATTCTTACAAATATTTTAATAATGTTGCCAACACTTCAAAGTCAAAACACAAACTAGGATTCAAAGGCATTTCAGACAAATGCTGAATAAGTACATAACATTTTCTTTTGCCTTCTTTGGGAAGTGATCATATAAGAAAATATTCATCTGTGTTCCATATTTAATTGGATATTCTGTGCTGTGCTTTACTTGGTAATTCTAGTTTATAGAGACCTATAGATAACATGAACATAGTGAGGAATTTTCAAAAGCACTCAATATTTCAGGTTTCTCTCTAAGCTTCTCATTCCACTCTTGCTACAAAATTTTCTGTTCATCAAAATATTTAATAATTCTGAAAAAGTATATGAATTTCTGAATACTACAATAGAAAAATATCACAAAGAAAATGACATAACGGGTTAGTTTCTTTTGTGTACCAAGACCCCAACTCTTCTCTCCTTCACCTTCTCCTGACCTCTTCCATTCTCTCCTCTCCCTTTCTTCTTTCTCTCTTTTGTTCATAAGTAGATTTAAGTGTGTGTGTGTGTGTGTGTGTGTGTGTGTGTGTGTGTGTGTGTGTGTGTGTGTGTGTGTGTGTGTGTGATTTCCATCTATAAGTCTCTCTTGTTTCCGGTACAAGTCTAAAAATCTTTAGCTTAGGATAACTAAAATCTTTATAAACCTAACAATACTCAGCACTGAGCCATTCACTTTGTAACTGCTTAACAAGTTAAAAAAAATATTTGTGGTTTTTGGAGATTTGCTTCTGCTATGAAGATAAACTAGCTCTGAATTCACCAACCACCTGTTCATCAGTCTAAATGTTGCGGTCAAAAGCATTCGACTCTATGCTTGGATAAATGTGATATTTATTTTAGATACCAGCAAACAGTACAATGGAAACCTTTAAATAGAAATTATAAGGTTTAAATTGCTCTAAAGGGAATTTGCTATTGCCTATTTCCAATGCTATTCCTCGTTTAAGAGTCCATGTATGTTTTGGACATTTACAGAGTACATTTAGACGCTGCTTGGGTAAAGGAGGAGGTAGACTACTTATACTGTCAGCACATGGAGCTGTGATGTTAACTGCACCATCAACAACAGAAAACATGGAAGGAATTGGCTCCACGATTCCTGATAACACAGTAGACATGAAGAAATCCTATCCTACATGATAGGAATGGTTCCAACTGGAAAAACTCTATTAGACCAGTAAGAGTGATGTGAAAACACAGAGGAAAAAAAGAGAACTAACCCTCCCAAGAATTGAATCTATGGAGTTTTTAAAAGGACTTATTTATTATTATATGTAAGTACACTGAAGCTATCTTTAGACACACCAGAAGAGGGCATCAGATCTCATTACCGATGGTTGTGAGCCACCATGTGATTGCTGGGATTTGAACTCTGAACCTTTGGGAGAAGAGTCAGCACTCTTAACCGCTGAGCCATCTCACCAGCCCTGAATCCATGGATATTTTGTCAGTGTGCTTTTGTGCTTCCCTCCCCACTGGGCTGAGCATTTCCAAGATGTCACATACACCCTGCCTCACTGCTGAGTGTCACCATTGTCAGATTAGTGCCTGATGCACAGAGTGTGCAATAATTACTAGTATCTAAGGGTCAATGCTGGAAAGTCACCCGTTAACGAATCAGGAAGCAAGTACAATTACCTGGTCTCTAAATTTGGAAAGAAGTGTAGCTCTAAATTTTATTGTCTCTCTTGCCTTTTTCTAGTGATCATGTCGTAAGTGTACCTGTCTTCTGGTACTTATATTTCATGATAGGATATAGTATATCCAAGATATCTGTTTCAGAGTCATCAGACCTTTTGGGGGAATAATCTTCTAACTGTCCATCAAAGTGAAGCTCCCCATTCTAGAACAGTTGCGTGGAAGTAGACTTAGGGACTGTATTCCCTGCTGGGTTCACTCCTACTGGGTTCACATGATGAGTTCTCCCCTCTACAGAACACAGAGAGGGGAGTGATATGAGCTAGTAACTCCATTCTTCTTTCTCTTTTACTGTAACTGGCACAAAATCTTCTATTCAATACAGTAAAGATTCTAGGGCCAGATGATAAAAGGGACCAGGGTTTCTAGTCAGCCTCCTCTTCCAGCCACTCAGAAGCACTCATTCAAGACAGTAGGCACATAGGGAGGACATTTCTACTGTGGTTGTTTGCTCTGAAAATACTCTCATTTCCAGTATTAGCTTCTTTCCATTCCATACTCATCTATTTCACTTTCTGCCATGTCCTCTTCACCCATTCACTGCCCCTTCCAAGGTGTCCGTTCTAAAAACCAGAGTGGAGGATGTACTGTTAGCATATGTCATTTCCCAGAGTTTGGAACCATTCTCTATTTGATGAATCCCAACTCTTTATAATTTTAGAGTGGATGATTCTGTGTGAGTTTTCATTTCAGTTAGCAAGCATCGATCTAATATCTATCATACAGAGCACACATTTTTGAGACCTTGGAAATAGAAAGAGGCATTGGTTAATGGGTTTACAAAAGAAACAGGCATATAAGGACAAATGACAAAGGGATTTATTAAGAATACAGCAGTGTGAATAAGTCACTCACAGCAAGTAGTTGATATTGCTTTCTTTACACCAAGTAGAAGAGGGAGACCTCCTAGAAGAAGTGTCATGAGAGGTCTCACAGGGTGGACATGAGATTTCTTATAGCTATGAACAACTGTTTTTACCTTCTAGTCATTTGCACAAGGGGAGAGACCATTGTTTTTTGATGTGACTGTGCTATAGCATGAAAGTCTGCTCACTCACCAGAAATAACTTTCCAATGTTTTACTTGAACCATTTTTTCCCTAAATAAAACTTTCAGTTAAGTTTCTCACCAATAATTTATTCTTCCATTCCTAGTACTGTATCTGCATTCACACTTTAAAATTAGAGGCTTAAAACACATGGTTCTTTAGTCCATCTGCAATTTGAGTTTGCATGTGAAAAGAAATTTTATTTTCATCTGTTATGAATTTATGTTTACTAATCAGCACTTGTTTTTCTGTGAATTTATTTCATACAGTGTTCTAAGACATTAAACTGTGAATCTTTTCACACAGTTTTGACAGCTAGCATCACAGAGCAAGCCCCATATTCTTTGTCTCTCTTCCTGCAATGCTCTTTCACGAACCAGTTCCCCAGAGTCATTAGTTTACGAATAGATAAAGTTAATGGAACAGAATTAAAGGATTTATGAAAAATCGCAAGCCATATAGCTGATGACGTCTACTTCTTGCTTCAGTAAGAGCTTGAAGGGCAGCCATCTCACTGTGCTTTATAACTCTAAGACTTAGGAAAAACAATTGCATGATATGTGTGTTGAACTGGATTATTCTCAGACCATTTCTCCACATGTCAGTAACTTAAGAATGCACTAGGAGAGAGTTTCGTTCAGTAACTGTTCATAAGAGTTATTTAAAATTTAATAAATATTTATTAGAAATTATTGAAATTCTTAAGCTAAAAAAGGTTTTAAAAGAAGAAAAAAATGTGTGTCTGTCTCTCTTTTAAAGAGGCTGGGTGTAAGATTCCACTCTGGAGTCTTTTAATATATATGGAAATTATTCTATCAATGTTGCCTTCTTAATCAGTCTTTCACTTTTCACCTTATGTAGCTCATCATAACTCATGCATTCATGCTAAAAATTTAAATTAGTTAAGATATCAAACTGGTCCTACATCTATTTAAATGTTCAAAATGTATAACATCATTTATAGACATTGACTGTTACAGTTTGTGGGGTTGTGACAAAAAAAAAAAAAAAAAGCCCATATGAAACCAAAACCAAAAGAAAATGGAATCATATTTGGGACATGAATCTTCAAGGACAAATTGAGGCATGTCTGCCATAGCTCTAGTAACAAACAGCTCATGCTTGAAGACACGCAGTAGGCATCTACCTTTGAAACAATTTGAAGTGGCCTTGAAGACACACAGTTGGTCCTTCTCTTTCAGATGGTTGGAAATAGTATCAAGCATGAGCCACAGAGTCAGCAAAGGAGCTCACAAGGGACCATGAGTCTCAGTCAGGGAGGCTACTCTAGGGGTCAGGAATAGAGGGCCAGGGCTTTAGATGGAAGCTTGGTGTGGTGTGCAGAGGAGAGACATGAAAGGAAAAGTGACGCTTTAGCTTTACACTTTGTCCAATAGAACCACTGCTTGGTAAACACAATGGGCACTTGAAGTTCTCCAAGCTCTTTTGGAACCTCTAGGCCAGTTTTGAAAGTGCTTTGAAAAAGCTGCTTACTTCCTTTGTGGTAGCTATTGGTGTTAGTCACAGTGGAAGCTACAAGCCTTACTTTCACTCCCCCAGCCTGTCATTTGGTGAATGGTGCTTCTCATTGTTTCTCAAAATGAAAACTACCCTGTTGGTAATTTTAAATAGAGCTGTAGGTGAATGATTGAAATACCTGTCAGAGCATAATTGTTGGTTTTTCTTCCTTTGATGCCTCTAAAGCCTTGCCTTTTCAATTCTCTGCCTTCTCGGTGCCACATCAAACAAAAGGACCTGGGTTTTAATAGCCATAAAATGTGAGAGAAGATATGAAAATAAGCTCTCAGAATTGTGTCGTTTTAATCATGAAGCAGTTAAATGTATTTACAGTTCTAGAATTATTTTAAGCTGGTAATAAAATGTTTGCAGATATTCAATTTTTCTTCTTGAACTCAAACTACAGCATATTTTTAAAAGATAAATTCTGGATAACTGTATGCTGGAAATCACTTCTCGGATCTCCTCAGTAATGTTCAATTTCCTGAACTGCGTAAATATTTGATAAGAAAACTGTTGACTAAGCAATGTCCCCTACTGGGAGAAATGTCCGTCTCAGTTCTCAAAATATTATCGCTACAATGTAATAAGAAATCTGTAAGTCAGGGCCTGGAAGGAGCATGATATTGACCCCTAATTATATACAAGAGACTTGGGGACACAGCCAGATATGAAAACAAACAGAACTGCTTCCCAAAGGAGTACCCTTGATCTGAGATTGCTTTGGGGTAGACTCAGTCTAGGTCCACATTGCAGAAAATGAACTGAATCAAGTGAAGGAAAAAAAAAAGGTATTTGTAAATACAAAGGCACTGGGCATTTATGTATGATCACTCTGATTTCTTACCTCTATTATTTTATGACTTCTTATCAGTTATGCCAGGTAATGGAGATTCTCAATAGTCATCCCTTTTGCCTGATCACAAATTGTTAGTGTGATTACTGATGACCCAGCTCCAGCTGTTGGGTTAAATGCCAGGTAAGAAAGAAATTACAGCTTTGGGAGAACACACAAAGCCTATATAACTATATTTCTATAACTATATTTCTCAATTTTATTATTTTTTACCCACTGCTTAAAATGTAATTTATTCATAAATTTAAAATATAGTACATTATTTGAATAATGTAATCATATACAAGGTTGCTAAAAAATTAAATTATGGAAATTCACCCCCAATCTGAAAACAGAGCTATTGATAAGATAACCACCGATGGAGACTTAGACTAAACGTTTCATGACTGTTGAAATGTGATCCATAATTTTAAGATGTCAGGCAGAGTTGAGTTTAGCAAAGTCCTTTAAATGTGCAAATAAAATATTTAAAGTTACAAAAAAAATACATTGCTATTGAAAAAGTGGATAATCGGATGTTTTGAGCTCATATAAACTTCCTCCAAGGTTCATAAATATTCATTGACTCAATTAGTTATTTGAAGCTTAAGCTGCTCTTGCTGAACGAAAATAATTATCTGCTAAGGTGGGTATCCTCTGTAGAGGCTGCATTTATTTTGAAATATGTGAAAGAGATTAATGGCTACTATCAGTGTGATTTTTCTCTGTGTGGAGGCATGTTGAACTGAATCACAGATTTAATTATTTTTTTTTTCTACTTTAAGAGAGAAAAAGAGAAATTGGGGCATATGCTATATCTCAGTTCATAAATGTTTCTTAAACAGCCACTCCTTTGAAGGTTTTAAGAAATGTCCAGTAAGTTCCTATACCTTTAATAAAGTTAAATATAAGCGGCTCAGAATATAGTAGAGAGTTCAGCTTCCCTACAAAGGTTCGAATCCAGTGGAAAACCTTCACTGTTGTTCACCCTCCCTGCTGCTACTTGTCTTGCAAGGAGGGAAGAAAACCCTCTACCAGCCTCTGGAAAGCAGCAGGATGAAGAGCCGAGACCAGAGGGAAGGATTTGCCCCTCGTGAGCCCAGCAGCTGCCTCCAGAAGATGATGGAGCAAGGAGACCCCTGGATAACCTGCATGGAGGCAGGAAGCAGGGGGGAAGGACGCTGAGGCAAGAGCAGCCCAGGGCAGAGCAGGCGGCAATCTGTGGTGTGTTGTGACCGGTGTGGGGTGACTGTCCTGGGTCCAGCATGGCTGAGCCTGAGGAAATGAGAGACAGACTACTTACCTCACAAGTAGGACCTATAACTTAGCCTTCCTTTACCCGGAGCCCTTTAAACACTCCAGCTTTGGTCCAGGGAGATGGCTTAGCAGGTCAAAGCATTTGCGGTTATGGCCTGGAAGCCTAAGTTTGATCTCCAGCATCCACAGAAAGGTAGAAAGAGAGAACCGGCCCCACAGGGTTGCCCTAGGCTCTGCTCTACCCAGATCTCTCTCTCTCTCTCTCTCTCTCTCTCTCTCTCTCTCTCTCTCTCTCTCTC